>NC_058082.1:39303731-39429039 GCF_014858855.1 Bufo gargarizans | reverse complement strand
CTCTGTGTATAGATACACAGGAGCTACCATTTACAATTGGTGATTGTCAAAGCTTATCTATTCCTGCCTGACCTGCACAGGTCACATAGCATGCCTGGAAACTTTCCCATGGAAATCATGAGGACTAGTGTTGTGTGAGCATGTTCGGCCCAAGCATCGCTATGCTCGGCCGAATATTGCGTGTGCTCGAGCTTGATGCTCGAGTCAGTGTATTTAAATCTAATTTAGCCTCTATTTCTCAAAAGTTTCTGGTGCGATTCGAACTCACAACCTTCTACATTACAGCCAAGAATGTTAACCACTACACTATAGAGCTGCATGGCCAGTTACAAACAAATAAAAAAAATGAGACTTCTGCTGTATAGGAATACTTACTACTAGTAACAGCAGAAGTATCATTTTATTAGATTTTTTTAAAGTAACTGGCCATGCAACTCTATAGTGTAGTGGTTAACATTCTTGGCTGTAATGTAGAAGGTTGCGAGTTCGAATCCCGCCAGAAACTTTTCCGAAATAGAGGCTAAATTAAATTTAAATACACTGGGTGTCCTCAAGAACCGACTCCATATATGGACATAGCTATATATGGAGTCAGAGCAGGGACTCCTAAGCCTAACTAGAGTCCCAACACCCTTCCCTCTTTAGAGCAGGGGGTGGCTGGTTTAACGCTCGGGTTCTCCCATTGACTTCCATTGTTCTCGGTTCTGTAGAGCACCCGAGCATCGGGAAGGAGGACCAGAGCACTTTGGTGCTTGACCAACACTAATGAGGACCCCTCCTGTCCACTGTGTCTGTCCCATGTGGCTGCTGTAAAGCTCAGGAAAGATATCAGCCCCCATAATCATGCTCAAGAAATAAATATTTTTTAAAATCTACAAACAGATTGGAAAGAATGATCTATGTTGCTATCTGGTTTTAAATGGCAGGAAAAAAAATGGCAACTAATTCCTTTTAAGGGTTAACTGCCTGGTTCTGTGGCAAAGGCTGAGTTAAGTCAAAGGTTAGCATCGGGGATTATCCCAATGCAAACTAGATTATTTCCAGAGAGGATAATAAACAGAAGTACAGGCTGAGTCTCATGGAACGATTGAGAAGAGGCACTGACAGAGAGACTGTATAAACTGAAGGATGCTACAGATTCCTGCATGCAGTTTGCTAGCAGTAGAGGTGAGTGACACTAGCCATAAATGTGCACCACTTCAGGTCAATAACAGAGGGAGGTTGAGTGCAGCACAAGCCAAGGAAGTAAGATGTTGCCTCTTAAAGAGACAAAACATCTTCTGTAACACTGGTTGACTTTGACTGCCTGCCATCATTGACACACTGTAACCATACTCCATGACTATAACCATTAAGCCTGCTGTCTCTTGTAAGACTATTGTAACCATCAAGTTTGTTGCCCACATGGGACCAGTAAATATTCTTGTATTAAGATCCACCTGTGTCCGTCTGTAACTCTACTGCTATCCTAGAGTGGAGGTTTACACATAAGAGTCAAGTGGCTAATATATGCTAAGGTCCGACCCCCTTACACCTATGGCGCGCCGTATAGACCAAAAAATATTTGCAGCAATGCTTCTTTCGTTTTACTTGCCTTTGCTCTCTTCTTCCTGGAGTGCTGCTGGTTTATATTGTCAAGCAGGAAACTAACATTGATATGTAAATCATAACATTCAACTACTCGAGCGCATTGTAGGAATCGTTGAAAGAAAGAGGGCTTTTCACTCCCAGTCTTAATAAGTGGGCAAAAAGAAAAGCTTCATCTCTCTGCACATGTTAATGCGTTTTTAAAAGCGACGGCATGAATACTTCTGCATCATTAAAGGACCCCATCACTTTCATGCTTGAATGACCAATATAAACCATCACAACAAAGTCCCATATCCGCCTGGGTTCTTTAATATGCAAATAATATTTTTCCCAGTTTGACCAAGGTCACCAAATAAGCTGAACCCCCGATATGCAAATCCCCGACTTCCAGGTGGTCATTAAAATGAATTCCAATTTGCAATTAATATAAAATAGAATGTTGATCTCAACCAAATTACATGCAAATTTACTCATCCGGTTTATGAATATTCAACAAACTTGTTTTGATGCTTTAACCCTGTCAGCTACACACTAATTGCATTCAGTAGAAAAAAAAATGTTGCAAAAAAGAAAAAAAAAAAAGTTCTTATCAGTAGCATACTTATCTTAGAAGCAGGACAAGCAACTGCCATAGAGTTGGTACTAAGAAAGGGACCATCACTGAACTGCTGCTCTTGTTTGACCTAGCACAAATATCTGCAGCCACCACTAGAGGGAGCTCACCGGATACAGTTCCCCCTGGAGATTAAGACTAAAGAAATCCATATACAGTCAACATCACCTAGCAGGAACTGCAGGTATCCAGACAACTATTCAGATATATTATGAAATGACTGCAGAGAATTTTTAATCTAATAAAATAACAGTAGAGATTAACTTTAATAGAGGTGTAGTACATTTGAAGACGTTCTTAATTACAGTCCTATAATTACTGCATCCACCTGGTTATCAACCTTCTTCAATATCAATTGCAGTTTGGTTTCCTCCCACACTCCAAGAACAACCTTGTAGGTTAATTGGAGTTCCGTAAAATTCAAACTAATTGTGCGTGCATCTATAAAACCTAGGTAAACATCAGGCTGTGAGCCTGATCGGAGGAGAAACTAATGTGGAATATGGCAATCATTGTACATCGCTATGATATACTTTAGCGCTTTGTCACCTCTTGCAATTATTATTTGTCAGACAGTTAATGACAAATAAGTACTCTAAAAGGACTGAATTTATTTTTAGGTATAGTCAGAGGTCTGAATTATTTTACAGGTCTGGTTTGGGGTCCCAATTGTGTCTGGTCTGGGGTCACATCTATGTGGGAGAGTCATCTGAAGTCTTTAGTTGTCTAGGGTCAGGTCCAAATTTAAGGATCTGGAGTCTGAATTTATTCTGAGGTTTGCTCTAGAGCATGTATCTACATGGGGATCTGGTCTGGGATGTGTATTAATTTTATTTGTCTAGTCTGAGGTCTGAATTAATTTAGGGGTCTGAATCGTATTTACTGGTCTGAAGTCAATTAAGGGACTGGTCTGAGGTCTAATTAATAGTTTTATGGGTCTAGACTGTGCTTTGAATTTAGTTAGGGGTTTGGCCTGGAGTCAAACTATTTAGGGGTTATGGTCTGTGGTCTGAATTTAGTGACAGGTCTAGAGATTTATTTTTGGGTCTGAGTGTAGAGGTTTGGTTTGGGGTATAAATCTATTTGGGGGTCTGGTACAGGCTTTGAATCTACTAGAGACTCTAGTGTTTAAATTGATTTAGGATTCTGAATTTAGATAGAGGTCTGGTTTAATGCTCTAATTTTGTGTTGCTAAAGAGGGCAGGGATTAGCTACAGAAGGCGCCAAAACGACACGTTTGCATTAAGCTTTGCAGTCATTGGTAGAAGTTGTTATAGCGGTTTGGGCCAGCTGGAGAAGAAAAGGAAAGAGCAGTCAGTGAAGAGGTCACCTGTGAGTCACTGGGCAGTACGGTAATTATGTATTTTGTCTGTGAATATGTCAGCACTATATTGTCTTGTAAAGTCTGTGGTGTGATAATACTCTGCAGATATCGTGGTAATTTGCTTGACTACCCCTATTAACAATTGAATACAATGTTTGAAAAAAAGGCAAGTACATATTTTTTTCTGTAGATTTTTTTTTTTTGCAAGAAGATTGTCACCTTTCATCATGAAAGAGATTTTGCACAATGCAAAAACAAAACAAAAAACAACACTATAGAAAGTAGAGAGTGTTGCTGGTTCCTAACCACATTTAGAAGTTGGACAGCACATGGAGCAAGAATGAAATTCATTTACAAACATCATCATTTTTACTGGCTGCAGTGAGGTTATGCAGCAGCCCGTCTGGAACGTGGTATTTGGACATGGCTTAAATCTTCAAATTACAGCAATGGGACTGTACTTTATTTTAAATGAATAGCCAATCTGTTCGGTGAAAGAGTCCAACTATGGAATGATCTAGTAAAGTGCTGGGAAAATACGTCTGTGGAATGGGAGGACAAATTTTCAAACAGTTGCAAATAAATCATCAATCAGGAAGTAATTTAGAGTGTTCCGAGTACTCAACAACTGTTTCACCCAGGCAACGGGATTTAGTATAAAATATGCAACTTTTAAAATTGACTTGATGAGTTGATTAAAAAAAAAAAAAAACACACTTTCGCTTTTCCATTTTTGCATAAATATTTGATCTCCCAGAGTAACAATGTGTCCTGCATGATTAAACGTGTCCTTCTGCAACTGACCTGGCCTACAGATTCCAAAATGTGGTGATTTTGTATTCTCATCTGGTTCTGGCTTTTTTGAGGTGGCACCTCAATAGTGTAATAACAAACAAGCTGTTAAGCACCTTGCTTCTGTAGTGCTTCTTCTGGCAGAATGCAGCAGTCCACCTTCTGTAAAGCAGCAGCAATGTCTAGAGGTCGATTGCATCGGGGCTGACCTTTTTTCCATTGGAGCAACAATGTTGCTCAAGTCTTCAAGCAAGGGTGGGGGCTTGTGCAAGAGGCTGCCATCACATCCAGGCCATTATTTTAAGTTTTTCCCCAGTATTCGTGTTGGGCACGAATATTTGAATCGTAAATATTAAATCGCGACTATCAGCACTTTGAGAATTCGCGATTACTTAGAATATAGTGATATATATTCGTAATTTGGAATATTCTAGATTTTTTTCTCATCAGTACCTCCCTTCTTGCTTGTGGGCCAATGAGAAGGCTGCAACGTCTCTGTCTGAGCTTAGCAACATCCCTAGCAACCAATAGGAAAGTTGCCGACCCCTTACTATATAAAAACTTCCACAGCAGTCATATATATTACAGATAGTTAGTGTAGGTTACATCCTGATATAGTGTAGCTGTTGCAGTGCAGTGTGTTAGGTTCTGCTCTCCATACATACATGCAGACCTGCTAAAATGTGAAGTTTCACGTATTGCGCCAAAATATTCGCATCATTAGTGCCAATTAGCGCAATCACAAATATATTGGAGCACTCTATCTGCATATAAAGCCATTTTTAATGTTCTGCCGTGCCAACTATTTTCTCCAGTCTCAGGAAACTTTCTATCAGCTTGGCAAATGTAGGAAAAGTGACCCACGCCTGTATTTCGCACGCATTATGCGATTACATTGCAGATTTTTCGCAATCAAGAAAATCTCTTTTCTTATAGAATTTGCGAATATATGATGAATATTCGCCCAAATATTCTTGCAATTTTTTTAATTCGAATATAGCCCCTGCCACTCATCACTACCCAGTATAAGAACAGAACAACAAACATAATGAAAATTTGCAATGTGAAATAAGCTGTATATAATGGTTTTCTAATTGTAAAATGCTACAGAATGACAGAGATTTTAATTACTATAGACCTAGCTTGGTTTCCTTTTTCTGTACCTCTGCTCACTTGTTTATCTGAATGGGTTCATAATCAATTTGTTAACTATCTTTCTAGTAGGCCAATTACCATTTTCCTGATACAGAGCTCCAAAGCCCCTGTATGTGCAGAGTTCAATGATAAAATCCTGTGTTCCTACAGCCACTACTAGAAGGAATTTAAGAGATTACCATATACTGTTAATTTACAATAAACCCCTAAGCTCCCCCTAATGATAGCTACAGGTAGACAGAAAGTTATATTTTTTTACGCCTATATAAAAGCAGGGCCTTTGTGGTGTGCTGCATAAGCGATGTTATGCAGTAGGGTTGGAACCACTGTGTTAACCAACAGAATTTACTTAGGGCTATTTCAAAGAGTGCTATCCTGGCAGACCACTAGTTTTCACCTTTTAACACCTGTACAAACATCTGAACTTCACTGCAGGGGAACCACCAGGCCACTACCTCCTGGAGTAGTCCCTGTATAATTGATGGCCGAGCCACAGGGGTAAAGTGACATCAGTGCAAGGCACCAAGGGATCAGGCAAACCGTTAAGGCATGTACGAATTACACAGAAAACAGTCCAAAGTCAGGGAAGGCGGTACAAGATCAATACAGAGTACAGGTTCAGGTCAGGTCGTGGAGTGTCAATATCCATAAGACAGGCAGAAGTCAGTATATGGGCAGACAAACAAAATACAGCAAAACTTTAGAAGGATACTAGAAGACTAGAAACCTATTGCTCAGGCACCCTCCCATAGATGAAGGTGCATAAACCATCCCAAGGTGGCAAGCCATAGGCTGGTATGAATAAGGTTGTGCACAATGACCCTTTAAGAGCCAGAGGGAGCGCACACTTGCTCTATAGGCAAAGAAAGTGAGGCCATGCTGGCAAGCAGCCAGTGTGGAGGGACAGAACAATCTTGGCGGGAAGAAGGGGACAGCAAAATGAAGGTCATTGGGTGCGGAACACAGAATGTCAAGTAGGCGAGCAGATGGGATGATGGAGCAAAACTAAAAAATAAATAAAAAAATAAAATTACAATAAATTTCAACCTCTTTAGAAGGATCGGAATTATAAATGTATTACATAAATTAGCCTACAAGAGTGAACAAAAATGCAGTTTTTTGTTCATCATGCATCCAAATAAAACTGACTAAAAAGGTTGATTAGTGTATCCCTAATTTATGATAACATCAAATTGTCTTTAAAAAAAATAATTACTGAGGCAGTTTTGTCAAAATATGGTGACTAGAGATGAGCGAATTTCTTAAAAGTTTGATTTAGCTGATTCGCAGAATTCCACCAAAAAAATTTGCTTTGTGACAAATTACTTTGTCTCGAAGCGCATTTTTTTGTAAGTAGCGGGTGCAATGACATGGAGCTGCTATAGCGCCAATCCCATCATTGTACCCCTCAGATGCCGCGTTCATACATGTTCGCGGCATCTGAGTGTAAAATTAACAATAAAAAAAATAAAATAAAAAAAGTTATCGTCTCCATTTTTTCACGACGGGCCGGCTGCTCCCATCTTGCTTGGAGATCTCGGATGAAATCCTGTGCGGCGCGAGATTACATCATCAGGCAAATCAAAGATTTGCATATATTTTCTCTGAAAAATGGCCTACAATACTTCTCATGCATACTAGGAACTCTCTATAATGCGAAAGAGTACCCCCCCAGCAAAGGTCTCTCAGATAGATGAGCCAATTTTCTCTGCTCTCATAAAGTGCTATTTGCAGATGAGATTCTGACTTAGCTATTAGCAAAGTTCTATTTTATGACCTGTTTAACAGGTAATGCATTGACTTTGGATAGCTATATTACATCTGCTGTTTGAGACTCTGTTTTCTTGTCCTTTTGAAAGGAAACCTGGTTCGCATGTCAACAGAATTGATTTGCTTATTTCTAGTCTAGGGCTATTGACAGTATGCACCAGGTAGTCTGAGAAGCGGTACAGCCATCTTGGATGACAGAAGAGGAGTCCAGGAATCAGTGGATCTGTATCTAAAAAGATACAAAGAAGGGCACCAGATAAGTGTTCTGTTCCCCCATAAATATGATTTTTAATCCTAAACTACTCTATTTTTAGGAGAAGTGGCTGAGGAGCAATACCAGTCCGTACCACTGGAGAAAAGTGCTTCTATTTCTAGAAGTCTCTAAAAGAACTCTTCAAAAAGAAGTGCACTAAGAAAAAAAAGAGAGGCCTACAGCAAAGATTAAAAAGCACCCCGCCCCCCACCCTCCATGTCCCTTGGGTTATTCCTCCACCCTCCTGCACAGGTTCTTGCAATCCACAAACAATTGGCATGAGACCAGCCAAGGTTTGGCACCATAGCAGCCACATGGCGGGCCTCCACGTGCTTTAATACAACAAGTATTTTTAGTCACCTAATGTGCCAGCTGTGGAGACCATTTTCCCCTTCATTGGACTCATGTATCTCACTCTATGCACTAATTATTAATTTGCACCACACATCTTCAGACTCTCCCCAGACATCTAATCGGAAATCTGCACAAACTGTAAGCAGATTTCCAAGATATATCTGGGATTTGCATCTGTCATTGGTAAACATTTTACACTTGACATAACAATGATATATTAGTCTATCAAACCATGTACTTCTAGAGCCGGAAGATTCCAGCCGGAAAAAAAAACATGATTAATGTGGACATTTGCATTCAGCGTGGGCCTCGATATCAATATTTCAGCTTAGGTAAACATAAGTGTACTTTATTTATTAGTTTTCATTAAAGTTGGGCTGGAGAAGCCGCCCGTCCCTTCTGCCCATGAGATGACCTTTCTTGCTCCTTCAATCAATCAAGCAGAAGTCAAGAAAGTTACCTAACATTAATGGAAACTTGTATCACTTGTCAAGATGGTTGGGATTCTGATTTGCTTGCTAATGGTGAAAGCGTTAATTCCTGTGTTAGAGGGAGTTTGTCAGCAGGAAATTCACTGTTCTACCAGACACAATGCCTTGTAGGGCTATCTCAGCGGAATGTAATGATACCTTTAAACACAGTGATCCATTGCTTTATTCAGGAGAAAAAAATCCAAATGAATAGTTAAGTGCACTGAGGGCAGACCCAAGCCAGTATGTGCACCCTGGCTCTTCCTACTTCCTCACCCAGCCCCTCCCTCTTCTCCTTCGACTGACAGGGCCAGGGGAATGTGCCATTACCACAGGTGTATAACATCCAGTCCCTAGCCATGCAGTCTGCTATTAGCACAGGTGTATTACATCCAGCCCCTGGCCAATGTACCACTTGAAACCGAACCAGAGTTTGGGAAATGTTTTTTTCCAGTACAAATTAATTTATGAAGTTATTGCACGGTCTCGCGAGACTTCGCAAAGCAATAACTTCGGCTCATCGGAGCCAATACATTCTAATATTGTACAGAGCTCCTGCTCCGTACAGTATTAGAACAAAGTTTTATGCGATTCGCTCATCCCTAGTAATGATCAGCAACTAGGGATGAGCGAACCCGAACTGTATAGTTCGGGTTCGTACCGAATTTTGGGGTGTTCGTGACAAAGACCCGAACATTTTCGTAAAAGTCTGGGTTCGAGTTCGGTGTTCGGCGCTTTTTTGAAAGGCTGCAAAGCAGCCAATCAACAAGCGTCATACTACTTGCCCCAAGAGGCCATCACAGCCATGCCTACTATTGGCATGGCTGCGATTGGCCAGTGCAGCATGTGACCCAGCCTCTATTTAAGCTGGAGTCACGTAGCGCCGCACGTCACTCTGCTCTGATCAGTGTAGGGATAGGATGCAGCTGCTGCTGTTAGGGCGAGATTAGGCAGTAATTTAGTCTTCAAAAACACTTAATGAAGTGAAGTGATCGATGTACAGCTATGAATCATTCAACCTCTGCTATTTAGTTGCTCACTGTTTTAAGGCTGCCCAGAGTGTTTTTCTGTCACTTTTTTCTGGGGTGATCGGCGGCCATTTTGTGTCTTGTGGTGCGCCAGCACAAGCTGCCACCAAGTCCATTTAACCATCAATAGTGTGGTTATTTTTTTGCTATATCCTACATCAGGGGCTTGGCTGTGCTTGCTATTTTATTGAGGGGTGAAATACAATTGCCAAAATAGCAGTACCTTAAATCTGGTGTTCCAGCTGTGGCCAGCCAATTGTAATACTGTCTGCTGTCTGGCAAAGGATATATTTTTTTTCTGGGTTGAAATAAAATTCCCAAATTAGCAATTTCCTAAATCAGTGGTTTCTGCTGTATCAGGCCAAGTTTAAATCTATCCATAAAAGGGTATATTAGATTGAAGGTGCTGATAGGGTCATTCTCACGCTACCGTGCATTTCCAAGTCTAATTCGGTCCGTAAACGTATACCTGTCATCCAGGGCCTAAATACTAGGCCTACAATTTATATTCAGCTAAATCTATGGATACTGCTGTGCCTGTATTAGTGTAATACGGTACCTAAATAGATAGCCAGATAGTGTTAGGTGCCTGTAAAAAAAGGCCTGAATTTGAATTCAATACATTGGGCCAAATAATTTTTTTCTTATTGTGGTGAACAGTAACAATGAGGAAAACATCTAGTAAGGGACGCGGACGCGGGCATGGTCGTGGTGGTGTTAGTGGACCCTCTGGTGCTGTCAATGGCCTGTTCTGACAATGGCCTGTTCCAGTGGTGGGTGACGTGAAGCCCGATTCTCTGCTGACATGAAGCCTGATTCTCTGCTATGGGACCTCTCTCCTCTGTCTGGGTGCCGGGGCCTAAATATCTGACAATGGCCTGTTCCAGTGGTGGGTGACATGAAAGCTGATTCTCTGCTATGGGACCTCTCTCCTCTGTCTGGGTGCCGGGGCCTAAATATCTGAGAATGGCCTGTTCCAGTGGTGGGTGACATGAAGCCTGATTCTCTGCTATGGGACCTCTCTCCAATTGATATTGGTTAATTTTTTTTTATTTTAATTCATTTCCCTATCCACATTTGTTTGCAGGGGATTTACCAACATTTTGCTGCCTTTTGCAGCCCTCTAGCCCTTTCCTGGGCTGTTTTACAGCCTTATTAATGCCGAAAAGTTTGGGTCCCCATTGACTTCAATGGGGTTCGGGGCGAAGTTCGGGTCGAGTTCGGATCCCGAACATTTCCGGGAAGTTCGGCCGAACTTCTCGAACCCGAACATCCAGGTGTTCGCTCAACTCTATCAGCAACTCTTCTGCCTTCCACCATTACAGCTGTGGACCTGCTCTATTTTACATTCGTTGCCCTGCTTTTGATCACACAGATACACTTGCGGTGCCGGTGCAATCAACAGAACGAGTACACTCAACCTTATCGAGTAACTGCCTGCCGCTCAGGGCGAGCTTATTCGTCCTGCGTCATGAACCAGTGAGATCAATGGACTGTCCGTGTAACCGATGGGCATGCCGCGTCCTCCAGAGAGAGATGCTCTTTGTGGTTCACATCGGCTATCACGTGCTAAATTAGGCATCTTACATGTATAAGGATGCTGCAATTTATTTTTATTTTTAAGGGGTTGGCTTTAAAAAAAAAAAAAATATGGAAATCATTTTTATTTATTTTTTAAATCTCCCGCGGATCCCGATGCAGATTTAGCGTGCAAGTCTACCCACACACCCATGAGCAGGTAGCCTTATAGGTACATGAAAATGGGTTTTCTAAAAAAAAGATCCAGCCCTATGAGAGCCACTTCTTTAGGGCCTGATACTACCAATACAGATGTAATGTCACCTGCAAAAGCCTCACAGAAGGCAATTATTTCAATACATTTATTATAAATATTAATATGAAATACTATAACAAACTAATAAATACAGAAGAATAAGGAGTCAGTCGATGGCAGAGATTACATCTGGGTCACTCCTGGCAGAACCTTGGGGGTGTGACATCAGGGTTCATGTTGGAAGTCGCTGTGCAGATCAGGGAGGTCGTCCGATTTTGCTTGGTCGAAAAGATTATTTGCAGCCTCAACGTTTCCCTTGTCCTGTGTATAAAGTATATTAATATGTGACTAATATGAATATATATATATATATATATATATATATATATACACATATACATATACACACACATGTATATATTATATATACACAGTACAGACCAAAAGTTTGGACACACCTTCTCATTCAAAGAGTTTTCTTTATTTTCATGACTATGAAAATTGTAGATTCACACTGAAGGCATCAAAACTATGAATTAACACATGTGGAATTATATACATAACAAAAAAGTGTGAAACAACTGAAAATATGTCATATTCTAGGTTCTTCAAAGTAGCCACCTTTTGCTTTAAATTTATGCTTTGCACACTCTTGGCATTCTCTTGATGAGCTTCAAGAGGTAGTCACCTGAAATGGTCTTCCAACAGTCTTGAAGGAGTTCCCAGAGATGCTTAGCACTTGTTGGCCCTTTTGCCTTCACTCTGCGGTCCAGCTCACCCCAAACCATCTCGATTGGGTTCAGGTCCGGTGACTGTGTAGGCCAGGTCATCTGGCGCAGCACCCCATCACTCCCCTTCATGGTCAAATAGCCCTTACACAGCCTGGAGGTGTGTTTGGGGTCATTGTCCTGTTGAAAAATAAATGATGGTCCAACTAAACACAAACCGGATGGAATAGCATGCCGCTGCAAGATGCTGTGGTAGCCATGCTGATTCAGTATGCCTTCAATTTTGAATAAATCCCCAACAGTGTCACCAACAAAGCACCCCCACATCATCACACCTCCTCCTCCATGCTTCACGGTGGGAACCAGGCATGTAGAGTCCACCCGTTCACCTTTTCTGCGTCGCACAAAGACACGGTGGTTGGAACCAAAGATCTCAAATTTGGACTCATCAGACCAAAGCACAGATTTCCACTGGTCTAATGTCCATTCCTTGTGTTCTTTAGCTCAAACAAGTCTTTTCTGCTTGTTGCCTGTCCTTAGCAGTGGTTTCCTAGCAGATATTCTACCATGAAGGCCTGATTCACACAGTCTCCTCTTAACAGTTGTTCTAGAGATGTGTCTGCTGCTAGAACTCTGTGGCATTGACCTGGTCTCTAATCTGAGCTGCTGTTAACCTGCGATTTCTGAGGCTGGTGACTCGGATGAACTTATCCTCCGCAGCAGAGGTGACTCTTGGTCTTCCTTTCCTGGGGCGGTCCGCATGTGAGACAGTTTCTTTGTAGCGCTTGATGGCTTTTGTGACTGTACTTGGGGACACTTTCAACGTTTTCCCAATTTTTCGGACTGACTGACCTTCATTTCTTAAAGTAATGATGGCCACTCGTTTTCCTTTACTTAGAATTTGTATTATGGCAAGAAAAAAGCAGCTAACAGTCTATTCAGCAGGACTATCAGCTGTGTATCCACCTGACTTCTCCACAACACAACTGATGGTCCCAACCCCATTTATAAGGCAAGAAATCCCACTTATTAAACCTGACAGGGCACACCTGTGAAGTGAAAACCATTTCAGGTGACTACCTCTTGAAGCTCATCAAGAGAATGCCAAGAGTGTGCAAAGCAGTAATCAAAGCAAAAGGTGGCTACTTTGAAGAACCTAGAATATGACATATTTTCAGTTGTTTCACACTTTTTTGTTATGTATATAATTCCACATGTGTTAATTCATAGTTTTGATGCCTTCAGTGTGAATCTACAATTTTCATAGTCATGAAAATAAAGAAAACTATTTGAATGAGAAGGTGTGTCCAAACTTTTGGTCTGTACTGTGTGATATATATATATATATATATATATATATATACATATACACACATACATACACACACACACACAGTCAAGTCCATAAATATTGGGACATCAACACAATTGTAAAATTTTTGGCTCTATACACCACCACAATGGATTTGAAATGAAACGAACAAGATGTGCTTTAACCTAATACGTCATGAAAGTCGGTGACTTACCGCATCTTGACGTAATAGCACGTCATGGATAACTCCAGTCACCGCGCCGAATCGTGCGGTGACTAGAGTAAGCTAATCGGCAGTCAGCAATCTTGGATGAAGGTGAGGAGGAGTTTTTACGCCCCCTGCAGCCCCGAACGCTGCGATTGGCTGGCTAGTGAAGATAAGCCCATCGCAGCTTTAGCAATGTATGGAGCTGCAGAGGGGCTCGGCTAGAGGTGGGAGGGGGCTGATGACATCAGCCCATGTCACCTCCGAGGTCAGGGAGGGGACGCCAGACACAGGTGTCACTTTCCAGTGCTGCGATCGGCTGGAGCAACGCTCCAGACAATGGCAGCGCTATGCAGCAGAAAAAACCGTTGGTGCCTCTCTGCAGGCAGCCATTCTAGCTTGGTGACTGCTTGCAGAGAGGACCTGTGCCCCTCTGTGCTGCTGGTTGTCGGCTGGGACTTGTGGTACTACCACATAAATCACATATATATATAATCTCTATCAATTTTAGTTAGTAGTATTTTTTAACCCACATACGTACCGTCTGCATGCGTGGGTCCTGCACCTGCCGAGCGCCGGTCAGTACTGTCAATTACTGACTGCGTCTGCTCAGGTTTAGTACCTTTTTAAAAAAAATATTAAAAAAATTTGGAGCCTTTTTTTCTAATTTTTTTATCTATTTCTTTCACTTATCTTTTTCTCTTTTCTTTCTTTCTCTTTTTTTCTTTATCATAAATTTTATTTTAATTAATTCATTACAAGTCTCCTCACGTGTAAAATCACTACATACACCCCTCTGACACTTTTCACTTTACATGCACCAATAAAAATAAAAATGTCCAATTCATCCCAGAGAATGTACTCCGCTGAAGAGGCATACGCCATCCTTGCCTCTGAAACAGAGTCTGCAAGTGAGGGAGAAGAGGATGCCACATTCCTCTACTCCTCAACTCCATCATAATCGTCATCCGGTGATGAGGGACCCTCAAGGAGACGCCCCAGGAGAGATGAAGAAGCCCCCCCCCCCCAGTGATCCTCTATGGACCTAACCGCCTGAGGATTATGAGCCCCAAATTCCAGAGTTTGTTGGAAACTCTGGAATCCAGATTGACTGCACGGGCTTCACAGAAATAGATTTTTTCAAAATCTATTTCTCTGACGATCTCATAAATTTCATGGTGACCCAAACAAATTTGTACACCCAGCAGTTTATTTCTCGAAACACGAGATCTTCATATGCTAGCCCCCTAAGTTGGACCGCTGTAAATGCAGCAGACATTATGAAGTTTTGGGGGCTGTTGCTGCATATGGGCCTTGTAAAAAAACTGAAATGAGACAATATTGGAGTTCAGATGTTTTGTACCACACTCCAATTTACAATATGGCCATGTCCTTCTCAAGATTTGAATTCATTTTGAAATTCCTACATTATAATGATAATGCACAGTGCCCTCCACAAAATGACCCAAATTTCGACCGTCTATGCAAAATAAGACCCCTCTTGGAGCACCTCAACTCAAAATTTACAGAGGTGTTCACCCCAGCAAAAGAAATTAGCATAGACGAGTCCCTTGTACATTTTTAAAAGGAAGGGTTAAAATTTCGCCAGTACCTGCCCAGCAAGCAGGCACGGTACGGAATAAAAATGTACAAGCTGTGCGAGAGTACCTCTGGGTACACCTACAGGTTCCGGGTTTATGAGGGGAAATATTCCCGGATACAACCCCCTGAATGCCCCCCCCCCCATCCTAGGAGGTACTGGCAAGATTGTTTGGGACTTACTGCACCCACTGCTGGATAATGGTTATCACCTCTATGTAGATAACTATTACACCAACATACCCCTATTCATGTCCCTAACTGCCCGAGGTACTGTGGCTTGCGGCACAGTGCGGAAAAAAAAATAATCTGAGAGAGCTCCCTAGATCCCTGATAGGACAACTACTCTGAAAAGGTGACAGTAAGGCTCTCCACCATTCACACAAACACCAGTTCTCCTGCCCAAGTGCGAGGTACCACTACCCCTGTCAACAAGCCTGACTTCATCCTTGATTACAGGCACATGGGAGTGGTTGATCTGTCCGATCAAGTTCTGAAGCCCTACAGTGCCATGCGTAAAACTAAGATGTGGTACAAAAAGCTTGCCATATACATTGTACAGATGGCAATCTACAATGCGTACATTTTACATCGAACTGCAGGCCACACAGGAACTTTCCTTCAGTTCCAAGAGGCAGTAATCAAGGCCCAAATTTTCCAAAGTCAGGAAGGGGAGAGCACGAGTACTACAGAAGGTCATGGTGCCCGTGTTGTACCAGGACAACATTTCCCTGGTGAAGTCAGTGGAAAGAGTGGAAAGACCCAAAAAAGATCTTGGGTTTGTTACCTAAAGGGGAATACGAAAGGAAACCATTTATCAGTGAGACGCCTGCCCTGATAAACCTGACCGCTGTATGAAAGAATGCTTCCGAACCTACCACTAATCCATGGATTTTTTATTTCATCCTTCATGCTCCCTGTAATATTTCTATATCTCTGATTTAGTCCACCTCACTTGCATACCCACTTTCCAACAATCACTACATAATATTTTCTGTGAGACACCTGTTTGGTATAAAGTACCCTTTCCACCACTTAAAATGTCCGCCCTATAGGACGCACTCCCCCCCCCCCCCCAAAAAAAAAAAGTGGGGGGGAATAGCAGTGCGTATTATGGGGCGAATGCTGCATTTTTCTGAATTTTCAATGATGCGCCGCGATGCCGAGCGGCGGGTGTATCAGCTGAGAGGGAGGAGGGGCTGGGTGCCGGCATCTGCTTTTATAATGACGGCGGGGCCTGTGCAGTGACTGTATTCTACTACACGGGCCCCGGTCACTGTATATAATCTTATCTATAATTGTAGGCATTGTTAATTTATAAAAGTTCAGGGTAAATCAGCTCCTGTATACCGTACTTACAAGAGCTTGTAGCAGAGAGGAGGGAGGAGGCAGGCCGGGCGCTGGCAGCGTGAGTCACTACGTCACTCGCCTGCGCCGCCCACTTTATGAATGAAGCAGGCTGCGTGGGCGCATGACATAGTGACTCACGCTGCCAGCGCCCGTCCTGCCTCCTCCCTGCTACGAGTGCTTGTAAGTACGGTATACAGACGTGGACAAAATTGTTGGTACCCTTTGGTCAATGAAAGAAAAAGTCACAATGGTCACAGAAATAACTTTAATCTGACAAAAGTAATAATAAATTAAAATTCTATAAATGTTAACCAATGAAAGTCAGACATTGTTTTTCAACCATGCTTCAACAGAATTATGTAAAAAAATAAACTCATGAAACAGGCATGGACAAAAATGATGGTACCCCTAGAAAACACAGAACATAATGTGACCAAAGGGACATGTTAATTCAAGGTGTGTCCACTAATTAGCATCACAGGTGTCTACAACCTTGTAATCAGCCATTGGGCCTATATATATGGCTCCAGGTAATCACTGTGTTGTTTGGTGATATGGTGTGTACCACACTCGACATGGACCAGAGGAAGCAAAGGAAAGAGCTGTCTCAAGAGATCAGAAAGAAAATTATAGACAAGCATGTTAAAGGTAAAGGCTATAAGACCATCTCCAAGCAACTAGATGTTCCTGTGAGTACAGTTGCACATATTATTCATAAGTTTAAGATCCATGGGACTGTAGCCAACCTCCCTGGATGTGGCCGCAGGAGGAAAATTGATGACAAATCTAAGAGACGGATAATCCGAATGGTAACAAAAGAGCCTAGAAAGACTTCTAAAGAGATTCAAGGTGAACTTCATGCTCAAGGAACATCAGTGTCAGATCGCACCATCCGTCGTTGTTTGAGCCAAAGTGGACTACATGGGAGACGACCAAGGAGGACACCATTGTTGAAAACGAATCATAAAAAAGCAAGACTGGAATATGCCAAACTACATGTTGACAAGCCACAAAGCTTCTGGGAGAATGTCCTGTGGACAGATGAGACAAAAATCGAAGTTTTTGCCAAGGCACATCAGCTGTATGTTCACAGACGAAAAAATGAAGCATATCAAGAAAAGAACACTGTCCCTACTGTGAAACATGGAGGAGGCTCTGTTATGTTCTGGGGCTGCTTTGCTGCGTCTGGCACAGGGTGTCTTGAATCTGTGCAGGGTACAATGAAATCTCAAGACTATCAAGGAATTCTAGAGAGAAATGTACTAGCCAGTGTCAGAAAGCTTGGTCTCAGTCGCAGGTCATGGGTCTTGCAACAGGACAATGACCCAAAACACACCGCTAAAAACACCCAAGAATGGCTAAGAGGAAAAAATTGGACTATTCTAAAGTGGCCTTCTATGAGCCCTGACCTCAATCCTATTGAGCATCTTTGGAAGGAGCTGAAACATGCAGTCTGGAAAAGGCACCCTTCAAACCGGACACAACTGGAGCAGTTTGCTCATGAGGAGTGGGCCAAAATACCTGCTGAGAGGTGCAGATGTCTCATTGACAGTTACAGGAAGCGTTTGATTGCAGTGATTGCCTCAAAAGGTTGCGCAACAAAATATTAAGTTAGGGGTACCATCATTTTTGTCCATGCCTGTTTCATGAGTTTATTTTTTTACATAATTCTGTTGAAGCATGGTTGAAAAACAATGTCTGACTTTCATTGGTTAACATTTATAGAATTTTAATTTATTATTACTTTTGTCAGATTAAAGTTATTTCTGTGACCATTGTGACTTTTTCTTTCATTGACCAAAGGGTACCAACAATTTTGTCCACGTCTGTACATTTTCTCCAGTTCTCCCTTTTAAAAAGGGAAAAATTTGGGGCTAAAGTCAATTTTTCTTGAAAATTTTTTCATTTTCACATCCAATTCCATGATTTACCTTTGAGGACAAAGTTCTCACTGCACATCTTGAAATATTCCTTGAAGGGTGTAATTTCCAGAATGGGGTCACTTTTTGGGGATTTCCACTCTAGGGGTACTTCAGGGTGTCTTCATATGCAATATAGCTCCCAAAAGTCAATCCTGCAAAATCTGTCCTCCAAAAGCCCTATGGCGCTACTTCCCTTTTGGACCCTGCCATGCACCCATACATCATTTTATGAGCACATATTGGGTGTTGGCGTATTCGGGGGGGAAATGGGGAACAAAATGTGGGGTGAATTTTGTCCTGTTACCCCTTGTGAAAGTGAAAAATGTGGGTGTAAAGCAACTTTTTATGGAAAACATTTTTCATTTTCACAGCCAAGCGTTTCCTAATTCTGTGAAACGCTCTATGTGTCAAAGTGCTCACTGCACACCTTGAAATATTCCTTGAGGGGTGTAGTTTCCAGAATGGGGTGATTTTGGGGAGTTTTTCACTGTAGGGCCACCTCAGAGTGTCTTCACATGCGGCAGAGCTCCCAATTACCATTCCAGTTAAATCCACTCTCCAAAAGCCATATGATGCTCCTTCCACTATGAAGCCTGCTGTGCACCCATACATCAGTTTTTGAGCACACATGGGGTGTTTCTGTAAACCTCAGATTCAGGGTAATAGATTTTGAGTTTTGTTTGGCTGTTAACCCTTGCTTTGCTACTGGAACAAATGGATTAAAATGAAAAATATGCCAAAAAAGTGAAATTCTAAAATTTCATCTCCATTTGCCATTCACTCTTGTGGAACACCTAAAGAGTTAACTACGTTTGTAAAAATCAGTTTTGAATACCTTGATGGGTGTAGTTTCTAAAATGGGGTGATTTATGGATGGTTTCTAATATGTAAGCCCCAGAAAGTGACTTCATAACTGAACCTGAAAAATGTCGGTTTTGGAAATATTGTTAAAAATATTAATATTTGCTTCTAAACTTCTAAACCTTCTAACGTCCCAAAAATATAAAATATAATTTTCAAAATGTTCCAAACATGAAGTAGACATATGGGGAATGTAAAAGTAATTACTATCTATTATAAAAGTAGAGAAATTGAAATTTGCTAATTTTTCCCAATTTTTGGTAAATTTGGTATTTTTTTTTTATAAATAAAAAATAATTTATTTTTTTACTCCATTTCACCAGTGTCATGAAGTACGATATGTGACGAGAAAAGAATCTCAGAATTTCCTGTATAAGTAAAAGCGTTTTAAAGTTATTACCACATAAAGTCACACATGTCAGATTTTCAAAATCGGTAGTTAGTCTTACCGGTAACGTTCTTTCCAGGAGTCCAACATGACAGCACATGGGAGGATGTCCAATCCAATCTCTGTAGGGACAGGAAGTGAGACAGGTTAAAAGCCCCCCCCCCCCCTTCCCTCCGATCTCCAGTGTCTTCTAAATTACTACACCGGATGGATGCAACACAATTTTATTACTAATATGATAAGCAATGTTAACATCACACTGAATCACATATTAGGGAGGGAATTAGGAGTGCTGTCATGTTGGACTCCTGGAAAGAACGTTACCGGTAAGACTAACTACCGATTTCCAGGACGTCCCCCATGACAGCACATGGGAGAGTTACCAACTTAGCCATCAGGGAGGGACCACAGCCTGTAGAACCTTACGCCCAAAGGAAAGCTGACGATTGGACGGCAGGTTCAACCTGTAATGTTTACAAAAGGTGTTATAACTTGTCCAGGTGGCTGCCTGACAAATCTGATCTATAGAGGCGTTCGCCTTCTCCGCCCAGGAAGCTGCGACTGCCCTAGTAGAATGTGCCCTGATAGAGATAGGACAGGGACTATCCTGAAGACGATATGCTTCCACAATTGTTGACTTGATCCACTGTGTCAGAGTCCTCTTAGTCACTTTCTTCCCTCTTCCTGCTTTACCAAATTGTACAAAGAGGTTTGAGTCCTTCCTATCAGGTTCTGTTCGGCGAAGGTATTCAAGGACTGCCCGACGGACGTCCAGGCAATGGAATTTCTCCTCTTCCGGATCTCTAGGAGAGGCGTAAAAAGAAGGTAAGAATATTTCTTGTTCCCTATGGAAAGTAGAGACGACCTTAGGGAGGAACCCTGGGTCTAGCTGAAGAATTATTCGATCCGGGCAGACTCTTAAGAAAGGTTCCTTCATGGATAAGGCCTGAAGTTCACCAATTCTGCGTGCTGAAGTGATGGCTACCAAGAAGGCCGTCTTCCAGGAGAGTAATTTTAACGGAATGGTGTCCAAGGGTTCAAAGGGCACCTTACAGAGGGTATCTAGAACTATAGATAAGTCCCAAGGAGGAACAGTCTGTCTCAGAGTGGGTTTTAGTCTGGATATAGCCTTTACGAACCTTTTTATCCAACGATGCTCTGCTAGCGGGTAGTCCAGGAAGGATGACAAGGCTGATATCTGCACCTTGATTGTGCTAGGGCGTAGCCCTAGGTCAAAGCCCCTCTGTAGGAAGTCAAGAATCTGGACGGATGTGTATCAGCCAGCCAGGAATTAAATCTGCTCCAGATTTTCCTATAAATAGCATTTGTCACTGGTTTCCTACTTTTTTGTAATGTGGAGATCACAGCATGTAACAAGCCCTGCCTGCTCAGCATTCTCCTTTCAGGATCCAGGCTTTCAGATTCCATTTCTCCAGATTCGGGTGGAGAAGGGACCCCTGAGTGAGAAGGTCTGGCCTCAGAGGGAGTGATATTGGTTCTTCTACCCTTAGCCTGTCCTCTTCGGCCAGGCTGGACCTATGAAAATGAACTTCCCCGAGCTCTCACTGATCTTCCTCAAGGTGGCCGGGATAAGCGGGATTGGCGGGAAGACATAAGCTAGATCCATGTCCCATGGTTTTGACATGGCATCTATCCCCAGAGGATCTCCGCTGGGATCTAGGGAAAAGAACTGAGACGCCTGGGCGTTTTCTTTGGAGGCTAGAAGGTCCACCTGGGGGTACCCCCATTTCCTGCAGATCTGATGAAAGACTTGCCTGTTCAGCATCCATTCTCCCGGATGGAATCTTCTTCTGCTCAGGTAGTCTGCTGTAACGTTGTCCTTCCCTCTGATATGGAGGGCTGAGATAGATAGGATATTTCCCTGTGCCCAAAGAAAGATTTTTTCTGCGACCTCCTGAAGACCTGGGTTCTGAGTTCCCCCTTGATGCCTTATATAGCAGACTGTAGTTATATTGTCTGATAGAACTTGAACGTGATTCCCTCTTAAGAGAAGTTCTGCTGCTTGGAGAGACTTTAGTACCGCCATTAATTCCCTTACGTTTGAGGAACGCTGACTCTCTGCCAGGGACCATGAACCCTGAAAGAAATGATCTTCTATGTGTGAACCCCAACCGGACATGCTGGCATCGGTTACCACAGTCAAACAAGGTCTTCTCAACCAGTGAACCCCTCTCTGCAGGTTGGCGGGAGTTATCCACCAGTTCAAGGACTCTTTTATGGACATTAGAATCCTGATCTTCCTGTCTAGAGACCTCTGGTCCTTGTCCCACTTGGTGAGAACTAGACCCTGCAGTGGCCTCGAGTGAATCTGGGACCACTGGACCATCTGTATACAGGATGTCATCAAGCCTAGTATCCGCATAGCCTCTCTGATGGAGCAGAGGTTTCTTCTTTGGAAGGAGGACACTTCTATAAATGCGTCGCGTTTTGATTCTGGAAGAAAGGACATCTGTCTCTGGGAGTCCAGAAGGGTGCCTAGAAAGATCTTCCTTTCGCTCATGCAGAGATCTGATTTCTCTAGGTTGATTATCCAGCCTAAATCTTGTAGAACCCGTAACGTCGTCTGCAGATGGTTCCGCAGAAGGACCTCTGAGGATGCTGTCAGGAGGAAGTCGTCTAAGTACGGGACTATTGTTATTCCCTGTTGTCTCAGGAAAGCCATTATCTCTACTATTAGTTTCGTAAAGATGCGTGGAGCACTTGAAATCCCGAATGGAAGACATTGGAACTGGAAGTGATGAACCTATGCCGTCTAACGTCACCGCGAACCTGAGGAACTGATGATGGCTTGGATGTATGGGGACATGATAGTAGGCATCTTTGAGATCGATGGTGCACATCAATGCCCCTGCTGGAATCAGTGGAACCGTTGAACGTATTGACTCCATCTTGAACCTGAAATATTGAATCCATCTGTTCAGGAACTTCAGGTTTATGATAGTTCTTAGTGAACCGTCAGTTTTTTTTTACCCAGAACAGTTTGGAGTAGTGGCCTCTGCCCTGTTGGGGTCTTGGAACAGGAACTATTGCTTCCATTGCGCAAAGTTTCTCCAAGTCCTGAACCATCTGGTTCTTTAGTGACGGAGACTGGGGAGTGGTAACACAGAATCTCTGAGGGGGAGGACGACAGAACTCTATTTTGTACCCCTCTCGTACAGTCTGAAGTACCCAGGGGTTCTGAGTTACTAGAGACCATTGATGACTGAAGAACCGAAGTCTCCCCCCCCACTGGTCTGGCGTCATTTATTCTGGTAAGAGGAGGTGTTGGGTTTGAGAAGGAACCCCCTCCCCTTCCCACCTTTGGGGTAGCTCCACCTGCCCGACTTGCCTTTCCCTCTACCTGAAAAATTCTGTGTGTCCCTGGCCTGAATCCTTCCGAAAGGACAGTCTTCTTAGATCTCTCCTCCGGAAAGCCTTTCTTCTTGTCCGCGGCACTCTCAAGGATTGTATCTAGGACTGGGCCAAACACATGTGAACCTGAGAAAGGGATCGAACAGAGCTTATTCTTTGAAGCTACATCCCCTGACCAACTTCTTAGCCAAAGGGCCCTTCTAGCAGTATTCGCCAGGGTGCTGTTTCTAGCTGAAATTCTAATGGATTCGTCCGAAGCGTCCGCCAGATAGGCCGTAGCCATCTTAAGAAGGGGAATGGATTCTAAGATGTCCTCCCTTGGGGTTTTTAGTCTAAGGTGGTTCTCTAGCTGATTCAGCCATAACCCCATAGACCTGGCTACCGAGGTGGCAGTAATATTGACATTAATAAGAGCAGACAAACACTCCCAGGCCTTCTTAAGTAGACCCTCCGTCTTCCTATCCATAGGGTTCTTTAAATTTGAGGAATCCTCAAAGGGGATGGAGGTCTTCTTTGTGACCTTAGCCACCTGAATGTCTATCTTGGGAACTTCATCCCATAGATTAGTATCCTCAGGATTAAATATCAGCCGATTTTTAAATTCCCTAGGCATAACTAATTTCTTTTCGGCCTCCCTCCATTCCTCCAGAATTATCTCCTTCAGATGGGAATTTACTGGGAATAGGCGAGTCTTTTTTGCCCCTAACCCTCCAAACATCTCGTCCTGAACGGATATGGGAGGGCTAGCTTCCTCTACTTGCATGGTATCTCTAACTGCATGGAGGAGGGCGTCTAGGTCTTCAGTAGAAAATAAAAATCTTTTAGGGTGGTCTGAAGAACCAGAAGCAGAGATGGTGTCTTCCTCAATCTCTCCGTCCGAGACTTCCTGATTATCAGAATCAGAGTCCTCCTTCTTTTTGGGGGAGGGGAGTCAGGTTGAGAAGGAGGTGGAGGAGGGTTTAGAGAAGAAACCGTAGCCTGTACTTCTTCACAAACGATATTCCTAAGTTCTGTGAGAAAGGACGGCTGCTCCTCCTTGATTAACCTGGCAATGCAATCGGCACATAACTGCTTCTTGTAAGATATATGCATCCTTTCCCCGCAAGTCGCACATTTTCTCGGTTTCCTTTTGGGATCTTGGAGAGCCGACTGTCCTGAACTTTTTTTATCCTAGGAAAAAAATCAGAGAAACCGTGCTCAATGACTGGGGAGAGTACACCAAGGTATACCGGATAAGGACACTTACATGGGCTGCAGCAGAGGGGTCAGACACAATCTCGGATTTGACTGACGTTTGGGGCTCCATGGTGGCTAAGCAAACACACAGCAGCTCAAAACTTCCCCACTGGGGCTTACCTCCACCTCTGCTGCCGCGCTGCTCCGTTCTTATAAGGGGGACTCAACCCCCCAGGGGGAGGGAGTCAACCCCTGAGCGCGAGACCGGGATTCCGGGTCTCCAGCGCTTGTGCTGGGCGCCGCCATCTTGTTTCCGGCTGACCCGGAAGTGACGTCATGGCCGCGTCACGAGATGTGCGCCGCCGCCGTCAGGAGCGCGCCGCTGAGCCCAGAGCTCCCGGAGGAGAAGCGGCATCAGCGTCCCGCCTGCCGCCGTCCAAGGCAGGCCGGGACAAGCTAGAGAACCCCCAAAGGGGGAGCTAGCGGGGCCGTACGGGACGCCGCCCGACCTGGCCTGAGAGGGGAGTGCAGGACCCCCGACCCGACCCCCGGTGCCTAGGTAAGCACCCCGACTCCTAAGAGAAATCCTGCTTCACTTGCCCATCCCTGTAGGGACAGGAAGACACTGGAGATCGGAGGGAAGGGGGGGGGGGGCTTTTAACCTGTCTCACTTCCTGTCCCTACAGAGATTGGATTGGACATCCTCCCATGTGCTGTCATGGGGGACGTCCTGGAAAAGGGGTTTAATTTGAGGGTATTTACATCCAAATCAGGTGAATGGTGCAGGAATTACAACAGTTTGCATATGTGCCTCCCACTTGTTAAGGAACCAAAAGTAATGGGACAATTGGCTTCTCGGCTGTTCCATGGCCAGGTGTGTGTTATTCCCTCATTATCCCAAATACAATGAGCAGATAAAAGGTCCAGAGTTAATTTCCAGTCTGCTATTTGCATTTGGAATCTGTTGCTGTCAACTCTCAAGATGAGATCCAAAGAGCTGTCACTATCAGTGAAGCAAGCCATCATTAGGCTAAAAAAAATACAACAAACCCATCAGAGAGATAGCAAAAACATTAGGCGTGCCAAAACAACTGTTTGCAACATTCTAAAAAGAAGGAACGCACAGGTGAGCTCAGCAACACCAAAGGACCCGGAAGACCACGGAAAACAACTGTGGTGGATGACCGAAGAATTCTTTCCCTGGTGAAAAAAAACACCTTCACAACAGTTGGTCAGATCAAGACCACTCTCCAGGAGGTAGGTGTATGTGTGTCAAAGTCAGCAATCAGGAGAAGACTTCACCAGAGTGAATGCAGAGGGTTCACCACAAGATGTAAACCATTGGTGAGCCTCAAAAACAGGAAGGCCAGATTAGAGTTTGCCAAACGACATCTAAAAACGCCTTCACAGTTCTGGAACAACATCCTATGGACAGATGAGACCAAGATCAACTTGTACTAGAGTGATGGGAAGAGAAGAGTATGGAGAAGGAAAGGAACTGCTCATGATCCTAAGCAAACCACCTCATTAGTGAAGCATGGTGGTGGTAGTGTCATGGCGTGGGCATGTATGGCTGCCAATGGAACTGGATCTCTTGTATTTATTGATGATGTGACTGCTGACAAAAGCAGCAGGATGAATTCTGAAGTGTTTCAGGCAATATTATCTCCTCATATTTAGCCAAATGCTTCAGAACTCATTGGACGGTGCTTCACAGTGCAGATGGACAATGACCTAAAGCATACTGCAAAAGCAACCAAAGAGTTTTTTTAAGGGAAAGAAGTGGAATGTTAAGCAATGACCAAGTCAATCACCGGACCGGAATCCGATTGGTCTTCAGCAAGTGAAATGCATGCTCAAACTGAAGGGAAAATGCCTCAAGAACAAGCAGGAACTGAAGACAGTTGCAGTAGAGGCCTGGCAGAGCATCACCAGGGATGAAACCCAGTGTCTGGTGATGTCTATGCATTCCAGACTTCAGGCTGTAATTGACTGCAAAGGATTTGCAACCAAGTATTAAAAAGTGAAAGTTTGATTTATGATTATTCTTCTGTCCCATTACTTTTGGTTCCTTAAAAAGTGGGAGGCACATATGCAAACTGATGTAATTCCTGCACCGTTCACCTGATTTGGATTTAAATACCCTCAAATTAAAGCTGACAGTCTGCAGTTAAAGCACATCTTGTTTGTTTCATTTCAAATCCATTGTGGTGGTGTATAGAGCCAAAAATGTTACAATTGTGTCGATGTCCCAATATTTATGGACCTGACTAATATATATAAAATATATCAGGTGGGTTTTATTTGGAATTCAAAAGGTAAGGTCATCACCTGCCCATGGTCTCCATTAACTGTATTTCATATAAGTATATTATCGCCCGTAAAGGGGTTATCCCTCTAATAACAATTATCCCCTATCCACAAGTGTTGGCCGGACCTCCAGCAATCATGTGAGTGTCCCAAGGGCATGGAGCACTGGTGCACATTCATGACCACCACTCCATTCACTTCTTTGGTAGCGCTGAGTACAAAACTTGTGGTGGTACCATAGAAGTGAATGGAGTGGTGGTCACACATGCACACACCACCATTCTTTTCTCATGAGGCACTTGCAGCCCCCTATACTTTCCACAGCAGTTGTGGATAAGGGATACGTGTTATTGGGAGTATTCCCATCTGGGACATTGATGGCATATTGCTAGGACATGCTATCAATGTTAGATAGGAGGCACAGGTCCCACCTCTGGGACCAGTGCCTATCTCCACAACAGGGCCCTTGAAGTGAGCTGGAGTATAGCGCACAGGCGCAGCTTGCTCTCCATTCATTGTCAAGGGGCTTGTGAAAATAGCAGAGCAAGCCTGCTCAACTATTTTCAGAAGACCCATAGTGGTGAATGGAGAGCAACCCGTGCAAGTATGGTCACTTCTCCATTCACCGCTATAGGCCTGTCAGAAATGGCTAAGCCAGTGTGTGCTGCTACGCAGTTAAATTTATATAGTTGAATTCGTTCAACCATTCATAGATTCTATATTTGGTCATATGCTCCCATCCCATCTTTCTTTTCATTGCACCACCCTTTCTTCTGTGTACCTTACTTCCTGTATCTTCATTCTGCTCCAGGCATTTGCACAAGGTACACATGTATTTTATGCAAGCTTACAAAAGCATCATCTTTTGACCGCACAACACCAGTATCCATCTGTTCTGCTGTACTCTGTTATCTGGTTCATGGAATAAAGCAACTTACACGGATAAACTCTGTGTTGGCGAGTTCAAGTTATATGATAAAAATTGTCCGCAGTGATTATATCAGCTCATACAGGCCGGGCATAGAGGTCTCAGTAGGGATAAATCGCTATTACAACAATCTGAGTCAGAATAGTCAAAAGATGCATAGAATTCCTACAGCCTGGTGTGTGTGTGTGTGTGTGTGTGTGTGTGTGTGTGTGTGTGTGTGTGTGTGTGTGTGTGTATATATATATCTATATATATATATATATATATATATATATATATATATATATATATATATATATATATATATATATATATATATATATATATATACATACATATACACACACATACACATACACACATATACATACACACACACACACACACACTTCCCTAAAGAATTATTATATATACACTTCCCTAAATTACACCTGTTCTATTTCTCATTAATGCGATTATCTAGTCAACCAGTCACATGGCAGTTGCTTCAATACATGTAGGGTTGTGGTCCTGGTCAAGACAATCTCCTGAACTCCAAACTAAATGTCAGAATGGGAAAGAAAGGTGGGCTACAACAGCAGAAGACCCCACCCTACAATTTGCACAAGCTCACCAAAATTGGACTGTTGAAGACTGGAAAAATGTTGCCTGGTCTGACGAGTCTCGATTTCTGTTGAGACATTCAAATGATAGAGTCCGAATTTGGCATAAACAGAATGAGAACATGTATCCATCATGCCTTGTTACCACTGTGCAGGCTGGTGGTGTAATGGTGTGGGGGATGTTTTCTGCGCACACTTTAGGCCCCTTAGTGCAAATTGGCCATCGTTTAAATGCCACGGGCTACCTGAGCATTGTTTCTGACCATGTCCATCCCTTCATGACCACCATGTACCCATCCTCTGATGGCTACTTCCAGCAGGATAATGCACCATGTCACAAAGCTCCAATCATTTCAAATTGGTTTCTTGAACATGACAATGAGGTCACTGTACTAAAATGGCCCCACAGTCACCAGATCTCAACCCAATAGAGCATCTTCGGGATGTGGTGGAACGGGAGCTTCATGCCCTGGATGTGCATCCCTCAAATCTCCATCAACTGCAAGATGCTATCCTATCAATATGGGCCAACATTTCTAAAGAATGCTATCGGCACCTTGTGGAATCAATGCCACGTAGAATTAAGGCAGTTCTGAAGGCAAAAGGGGGTCCAACACCGTATTAGTATGGTGTTCCTAATAATTCTTTAGGCGAATATATATATATATATATATATATATATATATATATATATATATATATATATATATATATATATATATATATATATAATTTTTGTGTGTGTGCCTAGTCTGCAATCAAGCTCAGTGCCATCCACCATCCTGTGAAAGCACAAGCACTTCAAGTGAATGTTGAAAACTGTTTCTCTACATTACATTGTGTTACCTCACCTGTCTAAGCTGCTGTTCGTCTTCTTAAAGAGACAGTACAATTTTTCACTAAACCATAAAAAATGTCTAGACAAGGCTCTGAACACTTTTATGGCTGAACCAATGCAGATACATCATGCCTCTGAACCGGCAGGTGTACAGGGAGCAGATTCTGCAGATATTACCAAACAGAGTGTAAGACCCAAACGTACAATAAAACCAACACAGAAACTCAGAGAAAACTATCAAGCCATTAGAGATGAGTTCTCCAGTAATCTGTCAGACCTCTGGGACAGAACCTCAAACCGCATGTCAGTTTTGTCACACTAATGATCAACCAGATGAAATAAGAGACTATAAATCACCTATTTGCTGTGTATGTACGCTACCAGCAGATGTCTGCAAAATACTTAGCCTTCTTGCAGGACTCTAATCTAGAGGATTATTCAGCAGAACTGACCAGGACTTATGCACTGAACTAACAAAGGGATCTTGCAGTGCGAAATGCTAAGCTTCAAGGCATAACTCCGCATTACTCAACTGCTGGAGAACAGATCTCACAGATCCATCACAACCAAGCGCACTGCACTTTCTTCCAGATCCTCTCATTCCAGAAGATCAACATTAAGCGACAAGTTAATAGAGGCCAGCGCTGATGTCGAATCAAAAAAGGCGCAAAGCTCCTTTACCAGAAGGCAGAGATGGAAGTTCAAAGGGCAGAGGCAGATTCACAAATAAAGATTCTGCAAATGGAAGAGGAGCAAGCAACTTCCCTAGCAAGAGTGAAAGTCCTTGAGCAAGCAATGGGACAAAGTACTAATTTAGACTGCCTCATCCCAGCATTACTGGAAGATCCAGCTGAACACACCAGTGAATACGTTCTAAAGCATAACATCTGCAAAGATATGGAGTCATCTCCTGTACCTCCTGCTAACACTGTTCTGACTCTTAATGCAGAGACCTCTCAGCTCTATATGCCTGAGCCTCTTCAAGTCTACAACGCAAGTACATCTATGCAGCAAACAAGATCAACTCATGTCAACAACAAGGCGACTTCCAGTAATAAGCTGCAGCTCAAACCAAAGCCTTAGGGCTGTTTCACACGAGCGGATGCCGTGCCTGGCAACGGCATCCGGATGCCTCCGTGAAAGAGTGCCAAGACCCGATGCAGACTGCAAAGACACGGAGCATTAACATGACTGATAATGCCCTGTGCCTCTCTGTGACCTCTTTACTACGAAATCACAGTTGACACTGTGATTTCGTAGTAAAGAGATCACAGAGAGGCACGGAGCATTATCAGTCATGTTAATACTCCGTGCCTCTGCAGTCTGCATCGGGTCTTGGCACTCTTTCACGGAGGCATCCGGATGCCGTTGCCAGGCACGGCATCCGCTCGTGTGAAACAGCCCTTAGAGACTACACCAGTGTCAGATTCTCCAGAAACTTGCCATATGTACAAGTGCTGTGCTTCTTATAACCATTTTGCTAAAGACTATAAAGTGGTCATCAGGTGCACAGAATGCGGTAGCGACAGACATGTTACAGCTAGTGATGAGCGCAGGGATCATATTCGAATTCGCGATATTTCACGAATATTTTTTTAGAATATTTGAAAATTCTAAAATTCGCGATTTTTTTTCTTGAAAAAATAAAATCGGCAAGGTAATGATTGTGTAATATGCGAATTTTCGTAATTCGTATTCGAATTTTTTATTGCGAATTTTTCAATTTACAACTATTAGACAAAGAAGATTATAGCACTATATTAGCTAAATTGCTCTATATTCGATTTTTTTAATATTCGCTATATTGCTATAACAGTTTTTTCGAATATTCGTAATATATAGCAATATAGTGAATATTCGAAAAAACAAATATAGAGCAATTTAGCTAATATAGTGCTATAATCTTTTTTTTATAGTTGTCATTTTTTTCCAATCTGAACTTCAGATGAGAAAAAAATTACAACTATTAGACAAAGAAGATTATAGCACTATATTAGCTAAATTGCTATATATTCGTTTTTTTTCGAATATTCGCTATATTGCTATAACTTCGTTTTTTCGAATATTTGTAATATTCTAAAACAAGAATATATAGCAATATAGCGAATATTCGAAAAAAAACGAATATAGAGCAATTTAGCTAATATAGTGCTATAATCTTCTTTGTCTTAAAGTTGAAAAATTCGCAATAAAAATTACGAAAATTCGCATATTACACAATCATTACCTTGCCGATTTTTTCAAGAAAAAAAAATTGTGCATTTTCGAATATGACCCCTGCCGCTCATCACTACTCCTAAAGTCAAGTATATTGCAGCCTTCGTATTGGCCCACAAGCTAGAAGCAGGAAGGGATCATATATATAACTATTCGAAATATTCGCGAATTTCCGAAGTACCTATATTCGCGATAAAAATTCGAAATTCGAATATTCGTGATCAACACTAGTTACAGCCATGCATCCTACTCTACTTCCAGACAACCCACAGTAGCTTCCTACTTCCACTCCCATCTCAAATTATGGCGGGGAGCAACAAGGTCATGCTCCAACCAAAGATAATGTCTCTTCTTCATGTACAGAAGTCTGTGGAGAAGGCAAGGACCACAAATGCTGTGCCAAGATATGCCTTGTCAGGATATACCCAAAGAGTCATCCTGAGAAAGGTGCTAGGATGTATGCCATAATAGATGAACAGAGCAACAGATCCCTTGTTAAGCCTAAATTCTTTGAGATCTTTGGCATAGAAGGTCACGCAACACCATATACTCTCAGAACCTGTTCTGGTCGTGTAGAGACCTTCGGCAGAGGGATTGATGGATTCATGGTCTCTCATATCAACGAGGAGGAGGGCATACACCTACCAACGTTAGTCGAGTGCGACCAGATACCAGACAAAAGAGAGAAGATTTCCACTCCAGAAGCTGCGTATAAACATCCTCATTTAACCACTTCAACCCCGCTAGCTGAAACACTCTTAATGACCAGGCCACTTTTTACACTTCTGCACTACACTACTTTCCCCCTTTATTGCTCGGTCATGCAACTTACCACCCAAATGAATTTTACCTCCTTTTCTTCTCACTAATAGAGCTTTCATTTGGTGGTATTTCATTGCTGCTGACATGTCATTTTTCACTTTCAGTTGTAAAATTTTGCAAAAAAACAGACATCCATATATAAATTTTTCGCTAAATTAATTGTTCTACATGTCTTTGATTAAAAAAAAAAATGTTTGGGTAAAAAAAAAAAAAAAAAATGGTTTGGGTAAAAGTTATAGCGTTTACAAACTATGGTACAAAAATGTGAATTTCCGCTTTTTGAAGCAGCTCTGACTTTTTGAGCACCTGTCATGTTTCCTGAGGTTCTACAATGCCCCGACAGTACAAACACCCCACAAATGACCCCATTTCGGAAAGTAGACACCCTAAGGTATTCACTGATGGGCATAGTGAGTTCATAGAACTTTTTATTTTTTGGCACAAGTTAGCGGAAAATGATGATTTTTTTTTTTTTTTTCTTACAAAGTCTCATATTCCACTAACTTGTGACAAAAAATAAAAAATTCTAGGAACTCGCCATGCCCCTCACGGAATACCTTGGGGTGTCTTCTTTCCAAAATGGGGTCACTTGTGGGGTAGTTATACTGCCCTGGCATTCTAGGGGCCCTAATGTGTGGTAAGTAGTTTGAAATCTAAATGTGTAAAAAATTACCTGTGAAATTCTAAAGGTGCTCTTTGGAATGTGGGCCCCTTTGCCCACCTAGGCGGCAAAAAGGTGTCACACATCTGGTATCGTCGTACTCAGGAGAAGTTGGGGAATGTGTTTTGGGGTGTCATTTTACATATACCCATGCTGGGGGAGAGAAATATCTTGGCAAAAGACAACTTTTCCCATTTTTTTATACAAAGTTGGCATTTGACCAAGATATTATCTCACCCAGCATGGGTATATGTAAAATGACACCCCAAAACACATTCCCCAACTTCTCCCGAGTACGGTGATACCACATGTGTGACACTTTTTTGCAGCCTAGATGCGCAAAGCGGCCTAAATTTCTTTTAGGAGGGCATTTTTAGACATTTGGATCCCAGACTTCTTCTCACGCTTTCGGGCCCCTAAAATGCCAGGGCAGTATAAATACCCCACGTGTGACCCCATTTTGGAAAGAAGACACTCCAAGGTATTCAATGAGGGGCATGGCGCGTTCATAGAATTTTTTTTTTTTTTGGCACAAGTTAGCGGAAATTGATTTTTTTTTTGTATTTTCTCACAAAGTCTCCCTTTCAGCTAACTTGGGACAAAAATTTCAATCTTTCATGGACTCAATATGCCCCTCACGGAATAACTTGGGGTGTCTTCTTTCCGTAATGGGGTCACATGTGGGGTATTTATACTGCCCTGGCATTTTAGGGGCCCTAAAGCGTGAGAAGAAGTCTGGAATATAAATGTCTAAAAAATGTAACGCATTTGGATTCCGTGAGGGGTATGGGGAGTTCATGTGAGATTTTATTTTTTGACACAAGTTAGTGGAATATGAGACTTTGTAAGAAAAAAAAAATTATAATTTCCGCTAACTTGGGCCAAAAAAAAAAAATGTCTGAATGGAGCCTTACAGGGGGTGATCAATGACAGGGGGGTTATCAGGGAGTCTATATGGGGTGATCACCCCCCTGTCATTGATCACCCCCCTGTAAGGCTCCATTCAGACGTCCGTATGATTTTTACGGATCCACGGATCGGATCCGCAAAACGCATACGGACGTCTGAATGGAGCCTTACAGGGGGGTGATCAATGACAAGGGGGTGATCAGGGAGTCTGTATGGGTGATAGGGGGGTGATAACCCCCCTGTCATTGATCACCCCCCTGTAAGGCTCCATTCAGACGTCCGTATGCGTTTTGCGGATCCGATCCATGTATCCGTAAAAATCATACGGACGTCTGAATGGAGCCTTACATGGGGGTGATCAATGACAGGGAAGTGATCAGGAAGTCTATATGCGTGATCACCCCCTTGTCATTGATCACCCCCCTGTAAGGCTCCATTCAGACGTCCATATGTGTTTTGCGGATCCGATCCATGTATCCGTGGATCCGTAAAAATCATACGGACGTCTGAATGGAGCCTTACAGGGGGGTGATCAATGACGGGGGGGGTGATCAGGGAGTCTATATGAAGTGATCAGGAGTTCATAAGGGGTTAATAAGTGACAGGGGGGGTGTAGTGTAGTGTTGTGGTGCTACTTTACACAGCTACCTGTGTCCTCTGGTGGTCGATCCAAACAAAAGGGACCACCAGAGGACCAGGTAGCAGGTATATTCAACGCCGTTATCAAAACAGCGTCTAATATACCTGTTAGGGGTTAAAAAAAAAAAAAAAATCGCATCTCCAGCCTGCCAGCGAACGATCGCCGCTGGCAGGCTGGAGATCCACTCGCTTACCTTCCGATCCTGTGAACGCGCGCGCCTGTGTGTGCGCATTCACAGGAAATCTCGGCTATCGCGAGATGACGTGCCGATGCGTCGTTGAGCGCACAGCTGCCGCCTCCGGATCGCAGATCTGCGTTAGGCGGTCCGGAGGCGGTTAAGCACCTTGTTTATGAGATTCCTGCAATGGACAAGAGTGCTGAAATCTTAGTCCTGTTGGGAAGGGACATTCTCAGAGTACATAAAAGTACGAGATCAGTGCGATAGGCCTGACAATGTCCCTTATGCACGAAGACTTGACCTAGGCTGGGTAATAGTGGGCGATGTATGCTTGAACAGAATGTGTACGCCATCTGAGATCCACTACTTCAAAACTTACGTGTTAGGAAACGGACTTGTATCCCACTTCAAACAGTGCCCTCACCATTATGAAGTAAAGGAGAAGCTTCTTGACATCATCCAAGTACCTGAGGTTACTCTTGCCCTTTGTGATGACAACCTAGGTACTACAAGTAAGGACAACAAAAGCCTTGTCAGTTGAAGACAGAGAATTCATCAAAATAATGGATAAGGAATTCTTTCTGGATTAGTCTAATAGCTGGGTTGCACCATTACCTCTTCATGATACAAGGGCCAAACTCCCAACCAATCGTGAACAGGCTTATCCAGATTCAACTCACTTCAACGAACACTAAGGAACAGGCCCGAAATGAAGGACCATTTCATTGCCTTTATGAAAAGGATCTTTGACAATGATCACGTCGAACCAGCACCACCACTTCAAAGACACGATGACTGCTGGTATCTGCCTTTCTTTGGAGTGTATCAACGTAAGCCAAAACAAATCAGGATAGTATTTGACTCCGGTGTCAAGCATCAAGGTGTATCCCTAAACAATGTTCTTCTCACTGGCCCGAATCTAACCAACAACCTCATAGGCATACTTATGAGATTTAGAAGAGAACCAGTTGCCATAACTGCTGATATTGAACAGATGTTTTATTGCTTCATTGTACGCGAAGACCATAGGAACTTCCTAAGGTTTCTGTGGCACCGTGACAACAACATGGACAATGAGATTATTAAACACCACATGAAAGTACATGTTTTCAGAAATAGTCCCTCACCTGCTGTTGCGACATACGGTTTACGAAGGACTGCTATTGATGGAGAAAAGGAGTATGGCGTGGATGCTCGACACTTTGTTGAAAGAGAATTTTACGTTAACGATGGACTTAAGTCTTTACCTACAGACGAAGAAGCCACAGACCTGCTCCAAAGGACACAAGGTATGGTTTCTGAGGCCAACCTCAGACTACACAAAATTGCCTCAAATAGTGTTGCTGTTATGAAAGCCTTTCAACCTGGCGATCATGCCACAGGGTTTAAGGACTTAAATCTGGGAATGGACATGCCACCTATACAGAGAAGTCTGGGCCTACGGTGGGACTTATTAAAGGACACTTTCAGCTTTCAAGTCAGCTCTACAGACAAGCCATTTACCAAGCTTGGTGTTCTGTCAGTCAAACCCACATAGGGTTTCTGTTTGGGAAAGCTAAGTTAGCACCTAAGCCTGAGCACACAATTCCTAGGCTTGAACTTTGTGGGACTGTGCTAGCTGTAGAAATTGCAGATTTTATATTACGCAAGCTGGACATTCAGATAGATGACACCAAATTCTACACAGACAGTAAGGTTATTCTGGGCTACATATACAACCAGACTAAACGTTTCTATGTCTACATCAGCAACCGTGTAGAAAGAATCAGGAAATCATCTAAACCTGAACAATGGCATTATGTCCCATCTGAAATTAATTCTGCAGATCATGCTACTAGGCCAGTGTCTGCAAGTGTATTTGCAAATTCTTCCAGGTTACCAGGTCCCGAATTCCTGCTGGATCACACAGAACAGACCACAGCTGACGTCTTCGGTCTTCTAGAACCTGACAAGGATCCAGAGATTCGTCCTGAAATTACAACCCTCGTCACCAGAACGGAACAAAGACTCGTCTTGGAAAAACGTTGAAAGTGTTGACAGCCCAAGTGGACAAAGCTTGTAAGCACCATCGCAAGCTTAGTCCATATTGCACACTGCTTTCACACAAAGCCCACGGATGTTCAATGTCAAGGTTGGCACGGGTGTCAAAAGCCTCTTTCTGCAAAGGACATTGCTGAAGGAGAAATGATCATAATATGCAGTGTACAACAGGATGCCTTTGGCTCTGAAATTAAATGTATCCGTGACAAGAGGGACATTCCAGAAAAAAACTGTAAAATTGCTAACCTGAAACAGGCACTGTATTCTGACTCAGATTGTTGTAATAGAGATTTATCACAAGGCTGAATTGGGAGAACAAGAGCAAAATCCTCTCATAATACCTGCTCGCCACCATATCACCACTCTGCTCATACGGCACTACCATAAAAGGGTTAAGCACCAAGGTAGACATTTCACTGAAGGTGCCATAAGAGCAGCCGGCCTTTGGATCATAGGAGCAAAAAGACAAATTACAGCTATGCTGCACAGCTGTGTTCAGTGACACAAATTAAGAGGTAAACATCAGCAACAGCTAATGTCAGATTTTCCAGCTGACAGATTAACCCCTTTAGGACACAGACATATTTCACCTTAACCCTAAGTTCACACCTGAGCGTTTTACAGTGCGTTCAAACGCGCTGTAAAACGCTCAACACGTGAAAACCAATGCTTCCCTATGGCCCTGGTTCACACTTAAGCGTTTTACAGCGCGTTTGAACGCGCTGCAAAACGCCCGACGCATAAACAAGTTCTTGAGCTTTTTTTTGGGCGTTTGTCACGCGTTTTGGCCATAGACTCATTGGACAACACTGCGCGTCAAACGCTCAGTTTAACGCGCGTCTCAGAAACGCTCAGGTGTGAACCCAGGGTAAGGACCAGGCCATTTTTTGCAAATCTGACAAGTGTCACTTTAAGTGCTGATAACTTTAAAACGCTTTGACTTATCCAGGCCATTCTGAGATTGTTTTATCGTCACATATTGTACTTCATGACACTGGTAAAATAAAGTCAAAAAAAATAATTTTTATTTATAAAAAAAATATATACCAAATTTACAAAAAAAATTGGTAAAAAAAAATTGCAAATTTCCAAGTTTCAATTTCTCTACTTGTATAATACATAGTAATACCTACAAAAATAATTACTTTACATTCCCCATATGTCTACTTCATGTTTGGATCATTTTGAGAATAATATTTTAATTTTAGGGGATATTACAAGGCTTAGAAGTTTAGAAGCAAATCTTGAAATTTTTCAGAAATTTTCAAAAACCCACTTTTTAGGGACCAGTTTAGGTCGAAAGTTACTTTGTGAGGCTTACATAATAGAAACCACCCAAAAATGACCCCATTCTAGAAACTACACCCCTCAAGGTATTAAAAACTGATTTTACAAATGTCATTAACCCTTTAGGTGTTCCACAAGAGTTAATGGCAAATGGTGATACAATTTCAGAATTCCGATTTTTGGGCAAATTTTCCATTTTAATTTATTTTTTCAAGCAACAAAGTAAGGGTTAACAGCCAAACAAAATGCTAAATTTATTGGCCCGATTCTGTAGTTTGCAGAAACACCCCATATGTGGTCGTAAACTACTGTACGAGCAGACAGTAGGGCGTAGAGGGAAAGGTGCGCTGTATGGTTTTTGGAAGGCAGATTTTGCTGGACTGTTTTTTTTTTGTTTACACCATGTCCCATTTGAAGCCCCCCTGATGCACCCCTAGGAGTAGATACTCTATAAAAGTGACCCATCTAAGAAACTACACCCCTCAAGGTATTGAAAACTGATTTTACAAACTTTGTTAACCGTTTCGGTGTTCCACAAGATTTAATGGAAAATAGAGATCCATTTCAAAATTTCACTTTTTTGGCAGATTTTCCATTTTAATAATTTTTTTCCAGTTACAAAACAAGGGTTAACAGCCAAACAAAACTCAATATTTATGGCTTCGATTCTGTAGTTTACAGAAACACCCCATATGTGGTCGTAAACCGCTGTACGAGCACACGGCAGGGTGCAGAAGGAAAGGAATGGCATACGGTTTTGGAAGGCAGATTTTGCTGGACCGTTTTTTTCTGACACAATGTCCCATTTGAAGCCCCCCTGATGCACCCCTAGAGTAGAAACTCCCAAAAAGTGGTTTTTTAGAAACTACAGGATAGGGTGGCAGTATTGTTGGTACTAGTTTAGGGTACATATGATTTTTGGTTGCTCTATATTACACTTTTTGTGAGGCAAGGTAACAAGAAATAGCTGTTTTCTGACATTCATCTGACAGGTTAGATCATGTAATATTTCTATAGAACAGGTTGTCACGGACGCGGCGATACCTAATATGTATACAATTTTTTTTATTTATGTAAGTTTTACACAATGATTTCATTTAAAAAAAAAAAATAAAAAAATCATGTTTCAGTGTCTCCATAGTCTGAGAGCCATAGTTTTTTCAGTTTTTGGGCAAATATCTTGGGTAGGGTATGATTTTTTGCGGGATGAGATGACAGTTTGATTGGCACTATTTTGGGGTGCGTAAACTTTTTAATCGCTTGCTGTTACACTTTTTGTGATGATATATATATATACACACACACACACACACACTATTTTTTTATTTATGCAAGTTTTACACAATTATTTCATTTTTGAAACAAAAACTAAAAAAAATCTAGTTTTAGGGTCTCCATATTCTGAGAGCCATAGTTTTTTCAGTTTTTGGGCAATTATCTTAGTTAGGGTCTGATTTTTTGCGGGATGAGGTGACGGTTTGATGGGTACTATTTTGGCGTACATACGACTTTTTTGATCACTTTTATTACCTTTTTTGGGAAGTAAGATGGGAAAAATTTCAATTTCATCATAGTTTTTTATTTTTTATTTTTATGGCGTTCACCGTTCGGGTAAAGTAACATGACCGTTTTATAGATCAGGTCTTTACGGACTCGGTGACATCAAACATGTGTAGGGAATTTTATTTTTTTCATTTTTAATCAGTGATAAATGTGTTTTTTGATTTTTACTTTTTTTCCCACTTTTTCTTACTTATTTTTTGACCCAGACCCACTTGGTTCTTGAAGATCCAGTGGGTCTGATGTCTGTATAATACAGTACACTATACAGTGTATTGTACTGTATTTCACTTACACTTTGTCTGAATAGATCTATGCCTTTAGCACCATGGACAGCAGGATGCCTGAGAAGGCATCCTGTTGCCATGGAAACTTTCCCCGTCTGCCACAACTGAGCAGACTGGAAAGGGGGAAGGAGGGGGGCTCCCTCCTTCTGTGACCCCATCCTGTCTGGGGGCTGTAATGGCACAGCAGCCCCCCGATCGGAGAGGGAGGGAGCTCCCTGACTGTTAACCCTTTCCATACAGCGGTCCGTATGGACCGCAGTATGGAAAGGGTTAAACGGCTGACATCGCAGCACAGATGTCAGCCGTTTATAGCAGAGTGTCAGCAATGTGCCGACACTCTGGTATAACCACTGGACACCAATGAAAATTCAAGAGGCGGCGGGCGGGGGATCGCGATCCCGCCAGCCGCCCGCACTGCCTGCAATTCCCCCCCTGCACCACCCGCCGGCATAATAATCATTCGGGTGTGCGAAAAATCTATATTTCCGGCATTTTTAAGTTTCTGATCCCGGTGGTAAGGGACCATGGGGATCAGAAACTGCAGAAAGCGCAGCAAACCGCAGGTCTGAATTGACCTGCGGTTTGCTGCGATCGCTGACATGAGGGGGGTCAGAGGACCCCCCCGGCGCATCTAGCCAAGGTGCCTGCTCAATGATTTACTGGTACGTCATGTGTCCTTAAGTACCAGGACAACATGATGTACCGATACGTCATGTGTCCTGAAGAGGTTAAGTACCTTTCTCTCATGTTGGATTGGATGTCTTTGGGCCATGGATGGTAACAGCCCGCAGAACTCGAGGTGGCCAAGCAAATAGTAAACGATGGGCAGTGCTGTTCACTTGCATGAGTGTGCGCGCAGTACACATTGAAGTGATACAATCTATGGATGCCTCAAGCTTCATCAACGCTGTAAGAAGATTTCTTGCCATCAGATGACCAGTCAAGACACTGAGGTCTGACTGTGGAACTATTTCGTTGGAGCCTGTAGAGAGTTACAACTCAACTCGAAGCCAATCCAAGAACTTTTAGCAGAAAAGGGCTGTACATGGATTTTCATTCCTCCTCATTCTTCCCACATGGGCAGCTTATGTGAGAGAATGATAGGCATCACACAAAAAATACTGGACTCTATGTTTATTGACTTGAGCTCCACAAGACTTACCCACGAGATTCTAACTACCTTCTTGGCAGAAGCATCTGCCATTATCAAGTCAAGAACACTTGTTCCAGTGTCTACAGATCCAGAGAACCCAACTATTCTTACCCCAGCTACCCTGCTTACCCAGAACCTTGGGTCCCTTCCTGTTCCACCTGGAAACTTTAAAGACGGAAATCTGTGCTTTAATCAATGGAAGCGAGTACAGAACCTTGCCAACCGCTTCTGAAATCGTTGGAAGACGAAGTATCTTTCCACTCTGCAAGGACGCAGAAAATGGCAACGACAGTACCCTAACATAAAAGTTGGAGATCTCGTTCTGCTCAAGGACCAGCAAGCCAAAAGAATCGAGTGGCCTATGGGACTTATTGTTAAAAGCGTTCCTAGTAATGACTGTAAGGAACGCAAGGTGGAGGTGAAAGTTGCAAGACAAGGGACTGTAAAGACTTTCATCAGGCCTATCACGGAACTTATTCTGCTCTTGCCCTTTGGAGAATGAACTTATTTGCCTAGGCTGCTGAATCCTGCTTAAAACTTCAAGCAAGAAATGTTTGAACTTTAATTGATTCACTTGCAGCCTTACATTTTGGTTGTTGCATTTTAAGCCTGTTCTCTTTATGTTTTTCAGGTCCTCGGACATCAAGCAAATTGTTGTTTATTTGCAATTTTATAACTACAGCTATGGTTTAAATAGTGACATTTTCAATGCCAGACTGGGAGTGTGCTGCTACCCAGTTAAATTTATATAGTTGAATTTGTTGGACCATTCATATATTCTATATTTGGTCATATGCTCCCATCTAGTGGTCGTTTTTGGTAATGCGCTTGTTTTTCTGTTATATCTGTGACTCATTTATTTTCATTGCTCCACCCTTTCTTCTGTGTACCTTACTTCCTGTATCTTCATTCTGCTCCAGGCATTTGCACAAAGTACACATGTATTTCATGTAAGCTTACAAAAGCATCATCTTTTGACCGCACAACACCAGTATCCATCTGTTCTGCTGTACTCTGTTATCTGGTTTGCGGAATAAAGCAACTTACACGGATAAACTCGGTGTTGGCGAGTTCAAGCTATCTGATGAGGATTGTCCACAGTGATTATATCTGCTCATACAGGCCAGGCAGAGGTCTCAGTAGGGATAAATCTCTATTACAACAATCTGAGTCAGAATACAGTGCTGGGCTATTTTCAGAACTCCCATGGCAGTGGATGGAGGCATGCACTGCTGCACTTTAGGGTCACTCCCCATTCAGGAGAGTCCTAGAGGTGGGAACCACACCTACAGTATCTAAAATTGAAGTATCCGAGCAATTTTCCATCAATGTCACAGATGGGAATACCCCTTTAAGCTCTCCTTTATAATGGTCCACATATTACATAAATCCTCTCCCTTGTTTTAGGTACCCATGAAATATTCACAGTGGTTTACAAGATGTAAGGGCCCATCACTGACTGTATAGAGACTCTATATTATAATGTTTGCCCTTCCTGTATGGGCGAACACAGAGTCCTAAGTGACTGTGGACCTATAGTGACATCATATGATGTCTCCATGAGGCGCTGTATTCTCCCATAGAAGCATTGCTACGGTATTAGTGGGGAATACTTGCGCAATACAGTACAGTGTTGATAATATTTTATCTTCCAGATTCTGTATAAAAATTTGCTATAGGGGGAAAAACAAAAAAACCTCTCCTTCCTCCTTGCGAAATCTAATAGCGTTGAGCAAATTGAAGCCAAACGAATTGACTTCGTTCCGAATTTCAGGAAAAGTTTGATTTGCCGCGAAGCCGAATTTCCTTGCGCTTCTTGGTAACATAAATTTTTTCTGAAATGGGCATAAAAATAAATAAATAAATACATACCACGTCCATTTGCACGTGGAGAGGCCAGTGCGGCCATCTTTATTGAAGACGCCGCGCAAAATCCTGCGCGGGGTGACGTGATGAAGTCTTCAATCAAGATTGCCGCGATGGCCTCTCCAGAAGCAAATGAATAAAGGGAGTATGTATTTGTTTTCTTTTACCTAGATTAACCCCTGAAAGGCCTAAATGGTAGCCTCAGATGCCGCGATCAGAGATGAATGCCGGGGGACAGCACAATCGTCGTTCCCAGTCAGTGCATCCGCTACATAGAAAGGAATGAGCTCCGTGACAAAGTAATTTGTCTTGAATCAAATTTCTTGAAATTCGGTGAAGCAGCTGAATCAAATTTTTTCTACACATCCATGGAAAAAAAAAAAAAAAAAAAAAAAAAAGGTAATGAACGCTTCCTTCTGAGCTGCACACATCACATACTAACCGCGAGAGACTGGCGCAGCCTGTACAGCTGAACCAGCATGTGGTCACAGATGACGATGTTCTCCAGCAGGACTTGCTGTCTGGCCACGATATCCAGCAATGTTCTGTCTCTTTCATCTTCTGGCTAAAAATCACAATAGAAACCGATTACCAGATGCAGTACGTGTAACCGAATAGGAACCATTGACGAAAGTCATTGTATGTGGCTACTGAAGAGCATTGGGCATGACCCACATCCGCCGACCAGCTGTTAGAAGGGGCTGCGGCACCTGGACAAGCGTTGCAGCCTCTTCATACAGTAGTATACAAAGCACAGCGCCGTACATTGGATAGTGGCTGTGCTTGGTATTGCAGCCAAAGCCCATAGGTCATGTGACCAATGAATGTGATATCGCAGGCCGAGGAAATCGCCACAGCATTCGCCTGAGTCCCGCGGCGCCTTCCAACAGCTGATCGGCATGAGTGCTAGGAGTCAGACCTGCACTCCATCTCATATTGATGAGATCTTCTTATTTTTACCTGTTATACACACATTTTGCTTTTTACAATTATTATATTATTTAAAAAATAATTGACAATAAGAAATAAATAATACTAAAGAAGAGGAAAGCTTAACATGTAATGGCACAGTAAAAGAATATTGTAACCTCTGCTTAATATTGTGGTTGGTGTGTTATTTTGAATATAATACTAGAGGTGCAGTCTATACTGACACCAAGTGTACCTAAATCATCGCATACGGAATATAGAATTGTAATATACTGGCACAGTATACGGTAATTATTTCACAGTCAAAGAAAATTATTAATGTGTAGTATTCTAGATGTCATGCAAAAAGCATGTTATATACTGATACCAAATGTGTCTGAATTATAGTATGGACAATTGTAACGTGTAATGGCACAGTTCAAAGTACAGGGAGGTCCACGAAAAAGTATCACATAGGACATGCACAATTTTTTTTGCGGAGCAACGGAACGGACATACTGATGCGGACAGCACACGGTGTGCCGTCAGTGTTTTTTGCGGACCCATTGAAATGAATGGGTCCGCATTCTATCCGCAAAAAAACAACAAAAAAACGGATCGGACACAAACAAAATACGGTCGTGTGCATAAGGCCTTATGCATGATCTCTGCATAATAGTTTGGTGTGTGTGTGTTTCTAAATCATAGTATACAGAATATAAAATTGTAGTGAATACCGACACACGTGCGTTAAGCGGTTCCGGCTTTATTAATTGCAGAATTCTGCCATTCATTTCTGTGGGAATTTTTTTTTATTTGTAATAAAAAAAAAACATTTTTATTATTAACAACGACAAACCCAAATCGACTAAAATAGCACACCCCTCAGAAATGAGAGCTTTGAAACGCAATTTGAATGGAGTCTGTACCTTAAGCGGCTCAGGCTGTATTAATTGTAGAAAACTGGAGAAGAATAAGAAAATAAAAATCTAAGAATATAAGGAATAATAATAAATAATAATTATTATTAATATTATTATTGTGCTTTTTAAGCACTATAATAATTTATTATTTAAAAATTTCCATTATTGTCTACCATGAATGTCGACATACAAGTCTAATTTAAGGTAATTGGGGTAGGGCAGTGCTTGTTGGCGTTGTTTCACACCATGCATGCTTTGCAACTCTCCTGGAACATCCAGGAAGCTCCCTATAAAACGGGGAGACCTCGCGGACTCCCGGATGAGGAGGCAAATCTCGTGCACAGCTCATGGAGGACCGCCATCTACCAGAAAGCAGCCCACCATATGGCCTGACTGTATCCCCACCTACCCCTTGGTTGAACTAGGGTTTCCAATCCTAACAAAAAATACCGGCCAAGTTAAGCCACACCCCAAATGGGGTGTGGTTGTGGGGCGCGGCTTAATATGTGTGTTAATTTGCTGTCATAATGTGGCTTCTGGTATTAATAATGCCTCCATTAGTGTCCCCCAGTAATAGCAATGCCCATCAGAATTACCACCCCAGAAATAAATTTGCCTCCCAGTAATAGCAATTAGTGTTGATCGAGCACCGTAGTGCTCGGGGGCTCAGGCTGAACACATCGGGATGTTCGGGTCCTCTACCGAGCACCCGATTATAATGGAAGTCAATGGGAGAACCCGAGCATTAAACAAGGCCTGCTGGTGAGCCTGTAAAACATAATATGTGAAGGGCATTATATACGACGAATAAGCATGTGTTGATATGATGGAAGAGGAGGAGGATGAGAAAAGGAAGATTCAACCATATACCACTGTTTGTGGTGAAAGGGGTGCATTAGAATACAGTGTATTTAGTACATTATAAACAACACATTAAAAGTGCCTTTATGTTCAGCCGCTTTCCTCTGGTGGAGTCGAGAAGTCAGGGGCAATCCAGGCCTTGTTCATTTTTATAAGCATCAACCGGTCAGCATTTTCAGTTGACAGGCGGATACGCTTATCTGTTATTATGCCCCCAGCAGCACTAAATACCCGCTCTGACAAAACGCTGGTGGCAGGGCAGGTCAGCACCTCCAAGGCGTAAAGCGCCAGTTCGTGCCAAAGTGTCCAGCTGGGACACTTAGTAGTTGTAAGGCACTGAGGGATCATGAGGATGCTGACATGGTCTGCTACGTACTCCTTCACCATCTTCCAAAATGTTTCCCTCCTTGTGACACTAGGCCGCGCATCGGGGTGAGGGTGCTGGCGGGGTGTCATGAAACTGTTCCACGCTTTGGAGAGTGTTGCCCTGCCTCTGTTGGAACTGCTGTGTGTTCCCCTTGTCTCCCCTCCTCGGTTGGACAAGGAACTAAAGACTCTGTCGCCAGCATTGTCAGATGAAAAATTGCTCCAAAAATTTCCAACAATGATCTTCTGTTATTGCACCGTTTTGCTCATCCTCTCCACCAGAGGAATGAGAGATGAGAAGTTCTCTTTGTAGCGGGGATCGAGAAGGGTGAACAACCAGCAATCCGTGTTGTCTAAAATGCATATAACGTGCGGGTCGCGGGAAAGGCAGCCTAACATGAAGTCAGCCATGTGTGCCAGAGTACCAACAAGCAAGACTTTGCTGTCGTCATCAGGAGGATCACTCTCAATCTCCTCATCCTCCTCTTCTGCCCACCCATGCTGAACAGATGGAATTAAACTTCCATGGGTGCTACCTCTGTAGCGGAGGCAACCGTCTCCTGCTCCTCCTCTTCATTGTCCAATTGACGCTAAAAAGACGAATTGAGGATGGTCTGGCTATAACCCTGTGTAATGCCTTCCCCCATTTCCACCTCTTCCACATGCAAAGCGTCGTCCTTAATTGTGAGCAGCGAGCGTTTGAGTAGACACAGAAGTGGGATGGTTACGCTGATAATAGCGTTATCGCCGCTCACCATCTTTGTTGATTCCTCAAAGTTTCTTAAAACCTTACAGAGGTCAGACATCCATGCCCACTCCTCGCTTGTGAAGAGCGGAAGCTGACGACCATGTTGCAGCTGGTATTCCACTACTGCCCTCTGCTGCTCACAAAGCCTGGCCTACATGTGGAACATCGAGTTCCAGCGCTTGCTCATGTCGCACAACAGCCGGTGAGCTGGCAAGTTAAAGTGCTGCTGCAGCGTTGCCAGACCGGCTGAAGCTGTCGATGACTTGCGGAAATGTGCACACACACGGCACACCTTCATTAGTAGCTCAGGCAAATTGGGGTAGGTTATGAGAAACCGATGAACCACAATGTTGAACACGTGGGCTAGGCATGGGATGTGTCTGAGCTTGCCGAGCTCCAAAGCCGCCACCAAGTTAGGGCCATTTTTAGACACAACCATGCCTGGTTGTAGGTTTAGTGGCGAGAACCACAGCTCAGTCTGGTCTCTTATCCTCTGCCACAGCTCTGCGGCGGTGTGCCGTTTGTCCCCTAAGCATATTAGCTTCAACACGGCCTGTTGCCGCTTCCCCACTGCAGTGCTACACTGAGGGGGTATCTGGTCTCACATGAAAGGGGTCAACAAAACGGGGTGCCCTGAAAACTTTTGGCAGCGCACCGCACTCTGTTCTCTAGCGAGCCAACCATCAAATGTTAGCAAGTAAGCGTTAGTAAATACATAGCGGAGGTGCAGTGTTAAAAGAGCGAGGGCAGGCAAACCAAGAATCACATGATCATCAATCATGCTACAGTTTCCATTCCATACATGGTGAAAATTTCTGATAACAGTCACTATTGCCCATAGCAACCAATCCCAGTGCAGCTTTCATTTTGTATTCTGGCCTTGAGAAATGAAACCTGTACTGTGATTGGTTGCCATGGACAACAGCCACAGCTGTTGTCGGAATACATTGGCAGTATACACATTCGCCCAGGTTTAAGAGCCTGGATCCTCTGGTGCCAATTTATGGCAGTACAATTAAGAAACCAGTATCTGCGGTACTGAAAGGGTTAAGGTTAACATTCCTGGAGTAACAAAAACGACGATGGTCAGACAGGAGCAGGCAATAGTGCCTCCCTGAGTACTGCTCAAAAGACAATCAGAAAAAAACTAAGAGGGGCAGTAGTTAAGGTTTTTGGTGGTGGGGTTATATATTTTTTAACATTGTGTATACTTTATATTTCTATGGTGTATGCCGTCAGTTATCTCGGACAGCTTGTGCTTTCCCTGTGTCTAGGGCCTCGTTAGGGTCATATACACAGGACGAGAGTTCCAGTCGGGGCCACCCCTTGCGGGGTTTTTTGGACCCCGTCCCGTGGATTATCTAGTAGGGCGGACCAGGCCAAGTAGGGAGGCAACAGGGCTAGTTTACCTTTGTTCGACATAGCCGCGCCTGGCCTACCACCAGTGGTCCAGCCCACTATACACAGTACATCTAGACGTGACTGGTACATTCTTGTACCCGTCGTCCTATCAGTGCACCTGTGTGTGCATTCTGTACATGTTGTTTGTCTGTAGGGGCTGGTTTTATCTCCCTATAATCAATAAAGTTTTACTTTTTATTTAGTTTTTTTCTAACATTCCTTGAGGTCTGGGAGTAGTTCAAGGGCTAATCCCCCAGCAGCACCTGTCCTGGAGGCTGCAGGAACCACCCTCTCGGGGTTCGGGCCTCCTTTTTGCCCCTTCATTCCTAAGCCAGACTGTATACAGACTCTGCCCCAGCATCCCTCAGCCAATCATAGAGTGGCACACACCTTCATACAGCCTCTGCGATTGGTTAATATTGATGAGGCGGAGCCTGTGTACTCCAATAGGAAACCAGGAAGAGTGTGAGGGCTGGATACTTTTGTTAACCCCTTCACGACCAGGCCAGGTTATGTTTAAACATTTTTTCCTCCCCACCTTTCAAGAGCCTCAAAACTTTTTTTAACATCTCTGTTCACATTGCCCAGGGGTCAGCAACCTGCGGTACTTCAGCTGTGGTGAAACTACAGCTCCCAGCATGCTCCTTTCTCTTCTATGGAAGTTCTGAGAACATCCGGGCAACCTGCTGGGAGCGATAGATTTACCTCAGCTGGAGTGCTTCTTCTTCCTCAGGACAGATTGTACCATGTTATTTACCATACCTCATACTGAGAAATATAGATGAAGACAAAAAAAAACACAGCAACTTTGTGGGATGAAATTGGAAGAAACCCACCGACCCATTATAAGTCACTGGGGTCCATTGGTGTCAGTCATCCATTAGTTTAGTTTTTCTGCTCTTCTGGTGAACCAGAAAATATTGTAAAAAAAAAATATATATATTCTTCTGGCACATTTTAGGGTTATTGTGTTTTTTTATGCGTTTTCGAGATGTTGCATGGACGTCTATGAGTAGGGATGAGCGAACCCAGAATGCCAAATAATATGGCCATTTAGGGGTTAAAAAAACAAACAAACAACAACTCGTCTCATCCACTTGATTGCGCTGCAGCAGCTTCTTCCATCTTCACTGAATAGGACCTGCAATGTGCGTGATGACATCACCGCGCTCTCTCCCACGTGGTGATGTCATCACGCATATCACAGGTCCTGCTGAATGAAGATAGAAGAGACTGCTGCAGCGCGATCAAGTGGATGAGGCGAGTGGGTTTTTTTGTTTAGTTTTTTTTAACCCCTAAATGGTCATATTCTTTTGCATTCTGTCTTAAGAATGCTATTATTTTATGATATAACCATGTCAGAACGGAAAATAATAAAATCACCCTTAGGCCCCTTTCACACAGGCGAGTTTTCCGTGCGGGTGCAATGCGTGAGGTGAACGCATTGCACCCGCACTGAATCCGGACCCATTCTTTTCTATGGGGCTGTGCACATGAGCGGTGATTTTCATGCGTCACTTGTGCGTTGAGTGAAAAATCGCAGCATGCTCTATATTGTCAGATTTTCACGCGACGCAGGCCCCATAGAAGTGAATGGGAAGCGTGAAAATCGCATAGCAACCGCAAGCAAGTACGGATGCGGTGCGATTTTCACGCACGGTTGCTAGGAGACGATCGGGATGGAGACCCGATCATTATTATTTTCCCTTATAACATGGTTATAAGGGAAAATAATAGCATTCTGAATACAGAATGCATAGTAAAACAGCGCTAGAGGGGTTAAAAAAAAATATATATATTTTTAACTCACCTTAGTCCACTTGATCGCGAAGCCCGACATCTCCTTGTGTCTCCTCTGCTGAACAGGACCTGGGGTCAGCATTAAATACAGGTAAAGGACCTTTGATGACGTCACTCCGGTCATCACATGATCTTTTACCATGGTGAATCACCATGGTAAAAGATCATGTGATGACCGGAGTGACGTCATCAAAGGTCCTTTACCTGTATTTAATGCTCACCCCAGGTCCTGTTCAGCAGAGGAGACACAAGGAGATGCCGGGCTTCGCGATCAAGTGGACTAAAGGGAGTTAAATTATTTTTATTTATTTTTTTAACCCCTCTAGCGCTGTTTTACTATGCATTCTGTATTCAGAATGCTATTATTTTCCCTTATAACTATGTTATAAGGGAAAATAATACAATCTTCAGAACATCAATCCCAAGCCCGAACTTCTGTGAAGAAGTTCGGGTTTGGGTACCAAACATGCGCGATTTTTCTCACGCGAGTGCAACGCATGACAATGTTTTGCACTCGTGCGGAAAAATCGTGCATTTTCCCGCAACGCACCCGCCTCTTATCCGGGCAAAAAAACTGACGCCTGTGTGAAAGAGGCCTTAGCGCGACGGATTGGCTCCGGATGCGTTCAGGGAACATTCAGTGAAACTCGCACTATTTTGCAAGCAAGTTCATTCAGTTTTGTCTGCGATTGCGTTCAGTTTTTTTTCGCGCGGGTACAATGCGTTTTGTTGCATTTTTCACACGCGTGATAAAAAAAACTGAAGGTTTACAAACAACATCTCTTAGCATGCGCATGCGTTTTTCACCGAAGCCCCAGTCACTTCTATGGGGCCAGGGCTGCGTGAAAAACGCAGAATATAGAACATGCTGCGATTTTCACACAACGCAGAAGAGATGCGTGAAAAAAAAAACGTAGCCCCACTGAAATGAATGGGTCAGGATTGAGTGCGGGTGCTATGCGTTCACGTCACGCATTGCACCTGCGTGGAAAACTCGCTTGTGTAAAAGGGGCCTTAAGGGCTCATGCACACTTACGTAAGGACTCCCTGCCCGTATTGCAGACCGCAAATAGCGGTACGGGCACCGTGTGCACTCTGTGCTGCAGATCCATTCACGTGAATAGGTCCGTGATCCTCAGGACGTGGCAAAAGATAGGACATGGACCCGAAAGCCCATGAAAACGCTTCGTATGCGTGAATTTTTCACTGCACTTTTGCACTTAATTCGTGAGCTGACCGCTGAATAGTCTCATCGTACACGCTCCTACTGCATCCTGACGAATACAAAAACGCGTATCGACTAATTCATCACCTCCTGTATGACTCCTTATAAGGGCTTGTTCACACGACCGTATGGATTTTTCAATGGCCGTTGATCTGTTTTTCCGTTTTTTGTTTCAGTAGTGTTTCCGGTTCCATTCCGTTTTTTCCGTATGGCATATACAGTAATTACATAGAAAATTGGACTGGGCATAACATTTTCAATAGATGGTTCTCAGCTGACTGGAGTAGTTCAAATGCAGCAGATTTGTTGCAGGAGTTTCTTTAACTGAATATCCATAAGGCCTCCTTCAGATCTCCATTAGGCCTCCTGCACACGAATGTAAGAGCTCCGTGCCCATGCTGCGGACTGCAAATTGCGGTCCGCAATGCACAGGCACCGACCGTGGGGCAGCTGCATGCGGATCGCAGACCCATTTACTTCAATGGGGTCCGCAATCCATCCGTTCGGCAAAAAGATAGAACAAGTTCTATCCTCTTGCGGAACAAAAGCACTCAGTAGTGCTTTCGTGGGGTTCCGTTCCACATCTCCGGATTTGCAAACCCATTCAAGTCAATGGGTCCGCATCTGTGATGTGGAATGCACACGGAACGGTGCCCGTTTATTGCGGATCCGCATATGCGGTCTGCAATACGGCAACCGGACACCTACAGTCATGTACAGGAGACTTTAAGGACAAAAAACAGTTGTGTGCAGAGGTTTTTGTCCTGCTGAAACCTGGTCCTCACTAGAGTCAATGGGGATCCAGCGGTGAAGTAAAGAATCCGGCGACACTGGATCCTGCAGGATGCTGTGTGCCGGAAAAGCCTGCCACATATACTTAAAGGGGTTCTCTCACTTCAGTAAGTTGCATTTATCAAAATGCAACTTACTGAAGTTAAAACAAGCCACTTACTAATGTATTGTTATTATCCATATTCCTTCCTTTTTCTATCACATTAGACACTGCTTGTTTCCATGGTTACAGACCACCCTGCAATCCATCAATGGTGGTCGTGCTTGCACACTATAGGAAAAAACATCAGCCTCTCTGGTGGCCGGGACCACGGGAGCGCACATAGGCTGGTGCTTTTTCCACAACCAGCACTGATGGATTGCAGGGCGGCCATAACCATGGTAACGAACAGAGTATAATGTGATGGAAAAATGAATCCAGCCAGAAAAGGAGGCAATATGGACAATCACAATACATTAGTAAGTGCCTTGTATTAACTTTCACTACATGATAAATGCCATTAGCTGAAGTGAGACACAGTCTTTAATGGAGATGTGAACGAGGCTTTATAAAAATATACTGGGGCACATTTATTAAGACCGCCAAAAAAAAAACAAAAAAAAAAAGACTAGAGTACTTAAATTGCCTCAAATTTATGATCCCTTAATAAATCAGCGTAATGCCTCATGCACACGACAGTATTTTTTCGCGGTCCGCAAAACAGGGTTCCGTTGTTCCGTGATCCGTGTCTGTTTTTTCTTCCTTGATTTTTGGAGGATCACCAGACCAGAAAAGTAAAAAAAAAGTCTAAGTTAAGTTTGCCTTGAAAATGATAGGAAAAAAAAACAGACACGGATCACGGATGCGGATGACAATCTTGTGTGCCTCTGTGTTTTTTCACGGATCCATTGACTTGAATGGGTGCGCGAACCGTTGTCCGTCAAAAAAATAGGACAGGTCCTATTTTTTTGACGGACAGGAAACACGGATCACGAACTCGGATGACAAATGGTGCATTTTCCGAGTTTTCAACAGACCCATTGAAAGTCAACGGGTTCGCAGAAAATCATGAAAAACAGAACAACGGACACGGATGCACACAGCGGTCGTGTGCATGAGGCCTTACATGGACAACACACGGTCCCATTTATTTTAGGCCGAATGCACACGGCCGTGAACGGACAGTGGTATGCCGGCCTAGATTCCTGCTGACAATAGAGCATGCATCCATGCTAAGAACACAGCCCCACGGACCGTGGTAAAAAACTGATGTGTGAATACACACATTAAGGCCTCATGCACACGACCGTTTTTTTTCACGGCCCGCAAAAACGGGGTCCGTGGGTCCGTGATCCGTGACCGTTTTTTCGTCCGTGGGTCTTCCTTGATTTTTGGAGGATCCACGGACATGAAAAAAAAGTCGTTTTGGCGTCCGCCTGGCCGTGCGGAGCCAAACGGATCCGTCCTGAATTACAATGCAAGTCAATAGGGACGGATCCGTTTGAAGTTGACACAATATGGTGCCATTTCAAACGGATCCGTCCCCATTGACTTTCAATGTAAAGTCTGGAGTTCTTTTATACCATCGGATTGGAGTTTTCTCCAATCCGATGGTATATTTTAACTTGAAGCGTCCCCATCACCATGGGAACGCCTCTATGTTAGAATATACTGTCGGATATGAGCTACATCGTGAAAATCAGATCCGACAGTATATTCTAACACAGAGGCGTTCCCATGGTGATGGGGACGCTTCAGGTTAGAATATACTGAAAAACTGTGTACATGACTGCCCCCTGCTGCCTGGCAGGTGCTGCCAGGCAGCAGGGGGCAGACCCCCCCCCCCCCTGTTTTTAACTCATTGGTGGCCAGTGCGGCCGCCCCCCCTCCCTCCCCTGTAGTTAACTCATTGGTGGCCAGTGCGGCCGCCCCCCCTCCCTCCCCTGTAGTTAACTCATTAGTGGCCAGTGCGGCCGCTCCCTCCCCTGTGCGGCCGCCCCCCCCCCCTCCCTCCCCTGTAGTAAACTCGTTGGTGTCCAGTGGGCCCCCCCTCCCTCCCCTGTAGTTAACTCGTTGGTGGCCAGTGGGCCCCCCCTCCGTCCGCTATAGATAACTCATTGGTGTCCAGTGGGCCCCCCCTCCCTCCGCTGTAGATAACTCGTTGGTGGCCAGTGGGCCCTCTCCCCTCCCTCCCCCTCCTAATTAAAATCGCCCCCCTATCATTGGTGGCAGTGGTGAGTACCGATCGGAGTCCCAGTGTAATCGCTGGGGCTCCGATCGGTAACCATGGCAACCGGGACGCTACTGCAGTCCCGGTTGCCATGGTAGCTTAGCAATTTGTAGAAGCTTCATACTTACCTGAAGAGCTGCGATGTCTGTGACCGGCCGGGAGCTCCTCCTACTGGTAAGTGAAAGGTCTGTGCGGCGCATTGCTTATAGCACAGACCTGTCACTTACCAGTAGGAGGAGCTCCCGGCCGGTCACAGACATCGCTGCTCTTCAGGTAAGTATAAAGCTTCTACAAATTGCTAAGCTACCATGGCAACCGGGACTGCAGTAGCGTCCCGGTTGCCATGGTTACCGATCGGAGCCCCAGCGATTACACTGGGACTCCGATCGGTACTCACCACTGCCACCAATGATAGGGGGGCGATTTTAATTAGGAGGGGGTGGGAGGGGAGAGGGCCCACTGGCCACCAATGAGTTATCTATAGCGGACGGAGGGGGGGCCCACTGGACACCAATGAGTTATCTATAGCGGACGGAGGGGGGGGCCCACTGGACACCAATTAGTTAACTACAGGGGAGGGAGGGGGGGCTGGCTACCAAGAAGTTAACTACAGGGGAGGGGGGGGGGGGGGCGGCCGCACTGGCCACAAATGAGTTAAAAACAGGGGGGGGGTCTGCCCCCTGCTGCCTGGCAGCACCTGCCAGGCAGCAGGGGGCAGTCATGTACACAGTTTTTCAGTATATTCTAACCTGAAGCGTCCCCATCACCATGGGAACGCCTCTGTGTTAGAATATACTGTCGGATCTGAGTTTTCGCGAAGTGAAAACTCACCTCTGAAAAAGCTTTTATGCAGACGGATCTTCGGATCCGTCTGTATGAAAGCAACCTACGGCCACGGATCATGGACACGGATGCCAATCTTGTGTGCATCCGTGTTCTTTCACGGACCCATTGACTTGAATGGGTCCGTGAACCGTTGTCCGTCAAAAAAATAGGACAGGTCATATTTTTTTGACGGACAGGATACACGGATCACGGCCTCGGCTGCAAAACGGTGCATTTTCCGATTTTTCCACGGACCCATTGAAAGTCAATGGGTCCGCGAAAAAAAACGGAAAACGGCACAACGGCCACGGATGCACACAACGGTCGTGTGCATGAGGCCTTAATGTGTGTATTCACACATCAGTTTTTTACCACGGTCCGTGGGGCTGTGTTCTTAGCACGGATGCATGCTCTATTTTGTCCGTCTTCACAGATCTATCACACCCATTATGGTCTATGAATCTATGAAAACCTAAACCATGGATGCCGTTCATATTTCATGGGGGGCACATATTTCACGCATCATTAGGAAGAAATGCTTTGAAAATAAATTTTTTAGCTTTGCAGAGTCAGTGAAACACGGATGACACACGGACCCAACACAGATCCATCACTAACCACCTTTTTATGGATTTAATAACAGACGTGCGAGTGAGGCCTAATGCTATTTGGTGCAAGTCTGACGTCTAGTGGTTGTTTTCTTGTACGACGGGTTCATATTTACTAATACTTGTCTCATTGGTTTGCATATGAAAAAAAAATAATTCACAAACGACCAGAAAAATTTGCAACTTTATCTTTCAATGCAAAAAAAAATTAAATTGTGCTAATTCTCCCTTAAGACAGATGGGAAAAATAAGCCTGGTCAGTTGTGTTGAGCGAACTTGTGGTTTCAAGTTCGGCATATCTAAGAATTCCATTATGGATTCCGCTACCACGGACCATACGTGCTAGCGGACTCCCTAACTGTATTCTTAGATGACCCGGACCTTGTTACTGAACTTTAAACCACAAGGTTTGCTCAACACTACTGGTCAGGAGTAGTGTTGAGCGAACTTCTGTTTTAAGTTCGGCGTCTAAAGTTCGGCTTCCGGTTAGCGGAGAATCCCGATATGGATTCCGAATACCGTTGTGGTCCGTGGTAGCGGAATCAATAATGCCCGATTATTGATTCCGCTACCACGGACCACAACGGAATTCGGAATCCATATCGGGATTCTCCGCTAACCGGAAGCCGAACTTTAGACGCCGAACTTAAAACAGAAGTTCGCTCAACACTAGTATAGGAGTGGATTAGGAGTAAGGCCTCATGCACAGGACCGTTTTTTTTTTCCCGTTTACTGGCCGTTTTTTGCGTTCCGTATACGGAACCATTCATTTCAATGGTTCCGCAAAAAAAACGGAATGTACTCCGTATGCATTCCGTTTCCGTATTTCCGTTTTTCCGTTCCGTTTTAACATAGAACATGTCCTATTATTGCCCGCAAATCACAGTCCGTGGCTCCATTCAAGTCAATGGATCCGCAAAAAAAACGGAACACATACGGAAATGCATCCGTATGTCTTCCGTTTCCGTTCCGTTTTTTCCTGAACCATCTATTGAAAATGTTATGGCCAACCCAATTTTATCTATGTAATTACTGTATATTGTATATGCCATACGGAAAAACGGAACAGAAACGGAAACACAACGGAAACAAAAAACGGAACAGCGGATCCATGAAAAACGGACCGCAAAACACTGAAAAAGCCATACGGTCGTGTGCAATAGGCCTAAGACTATTTAGGCACACAAAAAAAGGTGCACCTACATAAATACCAGGGATGACCAAATCGACTTCGGATGAAACATCTGAAGTTGATTCGCATAAGGCCTCATGCACACGACAGTTTTTTTCACGGTCCGCAAAAACGGGGTCCGTGGGTCCGTGATCCGTGACCGTTTTTTCGTCCGTGGGTCTTCCTTGATTTTTGGAGGATCCACGGACATGAAAAAAAAGTCGTTTTGGTGTCCGCCTGGCCGTGCGGAGCCAAACGGATCCGTCCTGAATTACAATGCAAGTCAATGGGGACGGATCCGTTTGATGTTGACACAATATGGTGCCATTTCAAACGGATCCGTCCCCATTGACTTTCAATGTAAAGTCTGGAGTTCTTTTATACCATTGGATTGGAGTTTTCTCCAATCCGATGGTATATTTTAACTTGAAGCGTCCCCATCACCATGGGAACGCCTCTATGTTAGAATATACTGTCGGATATGAGCTACTTCGTGAACCTCAGATCCGACAGTATATTCTAACACAGAGGCGTTCCCATGGTGATGGGGACGCTTCAGGTTAGAATACACTACAAACTTTGTACAAGACTGCCCCCTGCTGCCTGGCAGCACCCGATCTCTTACAGGGGGATATGATAGCACAATTAACCCCTTTAGGTGCGGCACCTAAAGGGGTTAATTGTACTATCATATTCCCCTGTAAGAGATCAGGGATGCCAGGCAGCAGGGGGCAGCCCCACCCTCCCCAGTTTGAATATCGTTGGTGGAACAGTGTGCGCCCACCATCGCCCCCCCCTCCCTCCCTCTATTGTAATAAATCGTTGGTGGCACAGTGTGCGCCCACCATCGCCCCCCCTCCCTCCCTCTATTGTAATAAATCGTTGGTGGCACAGTGTGCGCCCACCATCGCCCCCCCTCCCTCCCTCTATTGTATTAAATCGTTGGTGGCACAGTGTGCCAACCACCATCGCCCCCCCCCTCCCTCTATAGCAGTAACATTGGTGGCAGTGTGCGGTCTCCCATCCCCCCCCCCCCATCATTGGTGGCAGCGGAGTTCCGATCGGAGTCCCAGTTTAATCGCTGGACAGGTCATATTTTTTTGACGGACAGGATACACGGATCACGGCCTCGGCTGCAAAACGGTGCATTTTCCGATTTTTCCACGGACCCATTGAAAGTCAATGGGTCCGCGAAAAAAAACGGAAAACGGCACAACGGCCACGGATGCACACAACGGTCGTGTGCATGAGGCCTAAGGCCTATTGCACACGACAGTATGTCCATTTCAGTGTTTTGCGGTCCGTTTTTCACAGATCCGTTGTTCCGTTTTTTTGCTTCCGTTTCCGTTCCATTTCCGTTCCGTTGTTCCGTTCCGTTTTTCCGTATGGCAAATACAGTATACAGTAATTTCATATAAAAAATTGGGCTGGGCATAACATTTTCAATAGATGGTTCCGCAAAAAACGGAACGGATACGGAAGACATACGGATGCATTTCCGTATGCATTCCGTTTTTTTGCGGACCCATAGACTTTAATGGAGCCACGGAACATGATTTGCAGCCAAATATAGGACATGTTCTATCTTTCAACGGAACGGAAAAACGGAAATATGGAAACGGAATGCATACGGAACACATTCCGTTTTTTTTGCAGAACCATTTAAATGAATGGTTCCGTATACGGACCGTATACGGAACCCAAAAAACGGCCCGCAAAACGGGAAAAAAAAAACGGTCGTGTGAAAGAGGCCTAAAACTTTGTTAGACTACTGAGCGCTCCGTACAGTATTAGGGTCCATTCACACATCCGTTGTTTCTTTCCTGATCTGTTTCGTTTTTTGCTGAACAGATCTGGACCCATTCATTTTCAATGGGTCCTGAAAAAAAATCTGACATTGTGCTGTCCGTTTTTTTTCAGGACCCATTGAAAATGAATGGGTCCAGATCTGGTCCAGATCTGTTCAGCAAAAAACGGAACAGATCAGGAAACAAACAACGGACGTGTGAATGGACCCTTAGAATGCATTGGCTCCTATCACTTGAAACCAAAACCGGATTCGGTAAAAGGTTTTTTTTACAGTAGAAATTCATTTCTGAAGTTATTACCCGAAGTCTCACGAGTAGTGTTGAGCGAACTTGTGTTTTAAGTTTGGCATCTAAAGTTCGGGTTATCGAAGAATCGCGTTATGGATTCCGCTACCACTGACCATAATGGAATTTAGAATCCATAACGTGATTCTTTGATAAACCGAACCCGAACTTTGGACGCAGAACTTAAAACACAAGTTCGCTCAACACTACTCACGAGTAGAGATGAGCGAACCTCTGTTTTAAGTTCGGCGTCTAAAGTTCGGGTTTGGATTAGCGGAGAATCCCGATCTGGAACCGGATATGGATTCCGACTTCCGTTGTGGTCCGTGGTAGCGGAATCGAAAATGGCCGATTATTGATTCCGCTACCACGGACCACAACGGAAGTCGGAATCCATATCCGGTTCCAGATCGGGATTCTCCGCTAATCCAAACCCGAACTTTAGACGCCGAACTTAAAACAGAAGTTCGCTCATCTCTACTCACGAGTTTTCGCGAAGTAATAACTCCGACTCATCGGAGCCAATGCATTCCAATACTGTACGGAGCGCTCGCTCCGTACAGTGTTCTAACGAAGTTTTATGCGAATCGACTTCTGACGTTTCATCCGAAGTTCATTTGCTCATCCCTAATAAATACATCAAAGACAACTCCAAAATTAGTCTCAAAGTAAGAATTAGACAAACAAGGCGCAAATGCCTTTTAAACAGGCACAAAATCAGTTGGTAAATGCAGTGTGACGCTAATGTCTGGTGCTATATAAGTGCATTAAATAAGTAGTAAATAAGTAAAACACGTAAAAAAAAGACAGACAGTCAAAGAGCATTTTTTGCTCCTTAAAACAGGCGCAGACACTATAGCCAATGTTCCCCATTGTGGTAAAGGCAGTTTGTAGAAAAAAACATAAGTTAAAACATTTTTGAAATGAAGTGTAAGGCTACTTTCACACTTGCGGCAGGACGGATCCGACAAGCTGTTCACCATGTCGGATCCGTCCTGCGGCTATTTCGCCATGCCGCCGGACCACCGCTCCGTCCCCATTGACTATAATGGGGACAGGGGCGGAGCTCCGGCGCAGCACGGCGAAAGCCGCCGGACTAAAAAGCCTGACATGCAGTAATTTTAGTCCGACACCCTTTCTCCGTGCACCGCCGTGTTGCGCCGGAGCTCCGCCCCGTCCCCATTACAGTCAATGGGGACGGAGCGGCGGCCCGCGGGCACGGCGAAATAGCCGCAGGACGGATCCGACATGGTGAACAGCCTGTCGGATCCGTCCTGCCGCAAGTGTGAAAGTACCCTAAACCAACCAAACCTCCTGCTGCACACCACTCACCAGAGAGTCACCGGCCCGGTGGCTTCCTTCCACCAGATCCTCCGCTGCCGCCATCTGAAATCAGCAGAAATCTCCTGAAAATCTGTTCATCAAATCCGGACAATTTTAGCACAACACAGAGAGCAGGACGATATAACTCAACCAGGAGCGAGAATTGGAAAGTGAGCCGCAGATCACACACTCTGGACTGAATCCTGCCTGCTCATTAGCACTAATTACAGTACCAGGAGGGTGTGTGGGGCCAAACCTAACTAAATGCTTAAATAACAGTTTGAGGCCTCATGCACACGACAGTATTTTTTTGCGGTCCGCAAAAAGGGGTTCCGTTGTTCCGTGATCGTGTCCGTTTTTGTTTCCGTGTGTCTTGCTTTATTTTTGGAGGATCACCAGACATGAAGGAAAGTAAAAAAAAAAAATCTAAGTCAAGTTTGCCATGCAAATGATAGGAAAAAAACGGACACGGATGACAATCTTGTGTGCCTCCGTGTTTTTTCAAGGACCCATTGACTTGAATGGGTCCGCGAACCGTTGCCCGTGAAGAAAATAGGACAGGTCATATTTTTTTCACGGACTGGAAACACGGATCACGGACGCGGATGACAAACGGTGCATTAGCCGAGTTTTCCACGGACCCATTGAAAGGTGAAAATCATGGAAAACAGAACAACGGACACGGGACACAACAACGGTCGTGTGCATGAGGCCTGATAAGGATCCCTTCATACCCGGCAGATTTTGTGTTAGAAAATTCTGCAACTGAAAATCAGGTCCATTCATTTGGCAGTATGTATTTTGCGGTCTGCAAAAAACGCATCAGCAAAAAATACGCATGACATCCGTGTGCATTCCGTATTTTGTGGAACAGCTGGCCCTTTATAGAACAGTCCTATCCTTGTCCGTAATGCAGACAATAAGGGCTCATGCACATGACCGTATGACTTTTTCTGTTTTTTGCGGTCTGTTTTTTACGAATCCGTTGTTCCATTTTTTGTTTCCTTTCCGTTTTTCCGTTTCGTTTTTCCGTATGCCATATACAGTATACAGTAATTACATAGAAAAAATTGCGCTGGGCATATCATTTTCAATAGATGGTTCAGTAAAAACGGAACGTATATAGAAGACATATGGATGCATTTCCGTATGTGTTCCATTTTTTTTGCGGACCTATTGACTTGAATGGAGCCAAGCACTGTGATTTGCGGAAAAAGAATAGGACATGTTCTATCTTTTCACGGTACGGAAATACGGAAATACTGAAACGGAATGCACACAGAGACACTTCCGTTTTTTTTGCTGAACAATTGAAATGAATGGTTCAGTATATGTACGGCATACTAAACGCAAAATACTGTCGTGTGCATGAGCCCTAATAGGAAATGTTTTATTTTTTTGTGGAAAGGAAATACGGACATAGGGAATTGGAATGCACAGAGTAATTTTAGTTTTTTTTGCGGACCCATTGGAGTGAATGGTTCCGCATACAGTCCGCAAAAAAAAAACGGAACGGACACGGAAAGAAAATACGTTTGTGTGCATGAGCCCTCAGGCCTCTTGCACAGAAACGTATTTTCTTTCTGTGTCCGTTCCTTTTTTTTTTTTTTGCGGACCGTATGCGGTACCATTCACTTCAATGGAGCTGCAAAAATAAGAAGGAAATTACAGCATGGCCATTCTGCCAAAAAAAAAATAGAATACTGTATGTCCTATTATTGTCCGCATTACGGACAAGGATAGTACCGCTCTATTAGGGGCCGGACGTTCCGTTCAGCGGAATGCACGCAGTTGGTATCTGTGTTTTGCGCATCTGCAATTTGCGGACCACAAAACATCAAACAGCTGCGTGCATGAGCCCTTTATTGAGTTTATTATTGCAGACGAGGATGGAAAAACACCTGGGAAAAAAAAACTCAATTTCCTTCAGCAAACCAAATGTCACAGATGCAAAAATGCATTCAAACTGAAAAAATAAATAAATAAAACCACGGGAGAGACTTATCAAAACTGGAGAACGGGAAAACGGATTTAGTTGCCCAGAGCAACCAAGAAGATTCCACTTTTTATTTTTCAGAGCTCCTTTGAAAAATGAAAGGTTGAGTCTCCCCCATGTGTGTCCTGCATTTTATATTTCTTAAGGCCTCATGCACACGACCGTTGTTTCATTCCGTGTCCGTTGTTCCGTTTTTCGTGATTTTCTGCGGACCCATTGACTTTCAATGGGTCCGTTGGAAACTCGGCTAATGCACCGTTTGTCATCCGCGTCCGTGATCAGTGGTTCCAGTCCATCCAAAAAATATAACCTGTCCTATTTTTTTCACGGAAAACGGTTCGCGGACCCATTCAAGACAGCGGGTCAGTGAAAAAACGTGGAGGCACACAAGATTGTCATCCACGTCCACTCGTCCGCTTCTGTTTTTTTTCTATCATTTGCATGGCAAACTTGACTTAGACTTTTTTTTTACTTTCCTTTATGTCTGGTCATTCTCCAAAAACAAAGGAAGACACACGGATAAAAAAAACGGAAACGGATCACGGAACAACGGAACCCCGTTTTGCGGAACAGAACACAACAACGGTTAACATCTGGAGCTGGTGTTTTTACTACAAAAAAAAACCTGTTTTTGGCTTACAAAAATGTTGCAACACGCTAATTTGTTGCATGGGAGTTTTTTACGCCATCCTTGTCTAGGAGTGCGCCTCATCATAAGTTCGGCTGGTCCAAGGCGGCCGCGTGCCTAGCGTATATGTTAGTACATTTGCTGGGGCTGGAGTCCCAGTATGATCACTGAAACCCCCCAGATCCACCCCATCCCACCCAACTGTCGTAAAGTTTTTAACATCAGGTCTAAAAGGGGTCCTGCGGCTATTTAAAATGACACAAAAAAACTGTGAGGGTCATTTATCAAAGACCGCGCTGCCGGAGGAAGAGAATAATGTATGGCTTAGTTTCCATGATGATTATACCATGAAGTGCTTGAGGGATGGTCTAGGGCAGGGGTCAGCAACCTTCAGCACCCCCAGCATACTCTATTCATTTCTATGGCGGTTCTTAGAAGAACAGAGCAAGTATGCATGTTGGGAGTTGTAGTTTAACAGTAGCTGGAGTGCTGGGGGTTGCCTACCCCTGGTGTAGGGGTTTAGTATGCATTTTTTTATGTTACTGTGGTTTTTGTGCCGTCCTGGTGGCCTAGTGGTTCAGTCTCCATATTTGATGAGACAGTGGTTTGTGTGTTTTCTTGGTGGTGTAGTAGTTTATCTTCCATATGAGATACGACAATAGCTAGTATGCTTTTCTGGTGATCTTTCTGTTCAGTCTCTATCTTTGATGATGCAATGGTTTTTGTGATTTCCTGGTGGGTCAGTGGTTTAGTTTCCATATTTGATTATACAAAGATGTGCTCAAGGGATTGTCTAGGGCAGGGGTCAGCAACATTCAGCACTCCAGCTGTTGTCAAACTCCCATACCCAGTATGCCCCATTCAATTCTACGTCAGTTCTGAGAAGAGTAGAGCAAGTAAGCATGTTGGGTGTTGTAGTTTCACAGTAGCTGGAGTGCTGGAGATTGCTTACCCCTGGTCTAGGGGTTTAGTTTCCATTTTTTGATGATGCCGTGGTTTTTGTGCTGTCCTGGTGGTCCAGTCACCATATCTGATGATACAATAGTTGTTCTGCTTTCCTGGTGGTCTACTGGTTCAGTCTGCATATTTGATGTGTATGTTTTGGTGGTCTAGTAGTTTACCATCTATTTTAGGCTAGATTCACACGACCGTATGTGTTTTGCGATCTGCAAAATGGACAAGAATAGGACATGTTCAATTGATTTATTTTTTTGCGGGGCTACGGAACGGACATACGAATGCAGATAGCACACGGTGTGTTGTCCGCAATTTTTTGCAGAGACATTGAAATGAATAAGTCTGCATCCTATCACAAAAAAAAAACGGAGCGGACACAGAAACAAAATACGTTCGTGTGACTGTAGGCTTAGATTGTATTATCTAAGGCTACAGTCACACGAATGTATTTTGTTGCTGGTGATCTTTCACTTTAGTCTCTATCTTTGATGATGAAGTGGTTTTTGGGATTTCCTGGTGGGCCAGTGGTTTAGTTGTACATCCTTGATAATTTGAAGCCCAACCCGTCCATCATTTCACCACTGCCATACTTTACTGGAAAATCCATATCTGACTTAAAATATGTTAAAAAAAAACTTAAACTAGTACATTTGCATATAATAAAAAGAAGAATTTCTACAGAATGCAGCCAAAAATCTGGATGGCAGAAACAGTATTTTACTAAAGGGACCTGCGCACATCGACAAATTGATTTAGATTCATATCAAGGTATGTGGTGACAGTCCTGAATGTTATGGATAGACGGCAATCAATTGTATAAAATCATTGAATTTTGAAATGCATTTTACTTTGCCGTTAGTTCCGATCCCAGCTGTTAAAATTGCTGGATTTAGCCATCACTTATGCAAATGTAACCACGTCTGCAGACAATAATTCCTTCTAATGCATCAATTCCAGGTCATTTCTCTTTTGAACTGGAAAAACTCTCACACTAGGACTGATTTAAGCATAAAATAAAGTATCTTTCAAAAAAATTTAACGGGTGCATTAAATGCTGTTATTTCCCTGATGATTTGGATACAAAAGGCGACATGTCTGATGTGTGGGAGAACATAGACGTTTGACTCTTGCTAATTGTTAAAAAGCATTTGGCCCCGAAAAATGACCGTTCTTTCACGTTGTTAAAAATTCTACTCAGCCATTTGTCCTCCGACTTCCTAAAAGTTAATGTTAGGCAGGCCTTCCCTGGCACTGCAGTATGGAGCTGGCTAAAATGAAAAGCGGTTTAAGAGATTCTCCTATTCTTCACTAGCAAGTTTGGAAATTGGATCCCAAAGATGTGGTCCTTAGAAAACTCATCAATTCAAAGCAAGATGCATCAGCAATGGTGGAGCTGGACTGCAGTAAGTTGAAGCTTTGTGTCAGAAACGTAAGATCAACAAGGAACCGCAAATCCAGAGAAAATGGAAAAAGAGTCAGTCCTAGCCAAAAGTGACAAATCCAAAGCAGAAGGCAGAATCCAAGAGGGCTAGCTAAAGAATAAAGGCTAGAGTTGAAAGCACTGGAGAATAACTCATTGTCACGGATGTAGTAGGCGAGAACACCAAAAGACAACAAGAGGGAAGGGGAAAGACACTAGGCCTCACCGCTAGGGAAGGAAAAGGGTCACCACCTATAAAACTCCTGCTCCTGGCCCTAACTCCTATCTGTATGGGCACCTCTTGATGGTAGAGATGCTCATACACAGGAACCTAGAAAACCCTGGTGACCCTCGGATGCCCTAAAGGTAAAGACAGGGCAGAGACAACCCATTCCTTCCCTGGTGAAGGAACCAGTGTCCCGCTGAGGCCTAGTAAACAACCGGGGGGGGGGGGGTAATAATACAACAACAGGCAGAACACTTAACTTCTGAGGATGGTGGATGCACAGGACTTCAACAAGAACCACACTCCAGCTCTTCCAAAACCAAATGAAGCTATCCAGAGCAAGGAGTGATGGGTAGGGTCAGACTAAATAGGGATAGGTAAAGGTCACATGATCCACACCTGAACAGGAGGTGTGGACATACCAGCAACACACAAAGTGAAACCAAAAGAGGCTGTCAGATCACTCATGTGCAGTCAATCTTTCAGACCTAACACCTGTCACAGGTGTGACACTTATATTCAAGCATAGGTCAGGAGGTTCTTGACTGCTTTAAGTGGACAGAATTATTTTGGTAAGGCAGCAAGATGCTCAGGACAGTGGACAATCATCGCATTTCACCAGTTGCTATGGCCATGAAGTTCTCCTTTTGGCAGGTGTGTATGGTGGCATCACAGTTCTTGCTGATCTCTACATATTCTGACACTAGTGTTGACAGTGTGTATGGTGCTACAACCTATGGATTAGTGGAACGGCCATGCCCAATTATCAATTTATTCATACATTTCCAGGAACAATAGACATGTTTACATTTATTAAAAAAGCTGATATAATGTTTTTGATATTAGCAAAACAGTGGCTAACCCCCAGTCCTCAACAAAGTTTGACACCGTCTACCATTGAGAACAACTATATACTGTAACTAGTGTCAATAGGAGAGCATTGCTATCCTTTTGCTCAAGAAAGCTGTCGTTGACCCCCAGTAATCAATAAAGCTTCACTCCATTTACCAATGAGGACAGCTACATAGCCAGTGTCTATAAGGGAGCACTGTGCTCCTTTGGTTCTTGTGGAAACCACTCTAATTTTCTTGGAGGCCTAATGGATGTTCAGGGGCCAGAGAGGACAATTTCCTAGGATTACTTCTAGCAAAAACCTGGTTTAGATGGATGAAAAGTTTGTTGCATGCTCATTTTCTTGCATCTGACGTGGTATCCTTTGCAGTTGGCATGCCTAATGACATTTTAGAATTTGTTTAAAGAGTGACTATCATTTTATTTTTCTCATAAATTAATAGTTCAAGTGATTATAAGAAACTTTAACAAGCTTCCTTCTCCTCTAATCAGGCTTTTCTCCTGCTTGCCCCTCACTAACTCCCAAATCACTGCTGACATCTGTCTTCAGTGAAGATGGGCTGCCTGCTCACTGAAGGATCAGATTTCATAGAGGTCTATAGGGAGGGAAGGAAGAGGAGAAGAGAAGGGCTGCTTATGGCAGGCAGAGAGACTTGCTAAGAGACTGCAACTTGTTTGTAAGGGATTCACATCAGAAATGGTGTTATTCCTCATGGAAACCCACATGAGGCGGCTCCCTCTGTCCTCTCATCAGAGACCCCATGGCGAAATCGCAGGGCTACGATCAATTCTTATGGCAGCCTAGGGCCTTTTGAAGGCTTCCAGGCCTGTCAGAATAAACTGCCCATTAAACTGTGCGAGCAGCACAGCTCAAGAGGCAGACAGTATAACTCCCACAGCCTGCTATAGTATTTTATTCAAGCAAAAAGTCATATGTACCCCAAAATGGTACCAATAAAAACTATAGCTCACCCTGCAAAAAACAAGCCTTTATAGAAGATAAAAAAAGTTATGATGGAATATGGTGATTAAAGATGAGTGAAGTTTGCAAAAATTTGATTCAGCTGCTTTGCCGAAGTTCACAAACAAATTTGATTTGTGATAAATTACTTTGTCACTAATCGTATTCCATTGTATGTAGTGGGTGCAATGACAGGGAATGGCAATCACACTGCCCCCCCCCCCAACCCCATCATTGAACCCCTCAGATGCCATGTTCAACCCTGATCGAGGCATCAGCTTTCGGTTGACAACTACAGTACTTTAAGTTTATGGCCAGCTATAGACACAGACAATTGCATTTGGCATTCTAACTAGTTATGTGGCATGCTGACACCTGGAAGGTAATGCTGCAGGCTGGGGTGGTGTTTGCACCCATCGCCATCCCTTTTTTCTTCTTCCAAGGATTCCCTCCCATGAGACTCCAATGACACATTAGACTGATTGAAAGCCCCCAAAAAATCACAATGCAGCCAGGAAAGGGTTATGCTATGGTTATCTTTGACTTATACTTGTTGCCTACAGTATATGTATACTATATATAGATAGAGAGAGAGCAGACAGTACTACAGTAAGATGCAATTATGAGCCGTGCACATTCCTGACCTCTGACTGCCACAGAAATCATTTGATTCATTGCATGCAGCTAGACCTCGAATTAGTTTAAATAATCTCTGACAGCAAGTGCCATCTGTGAACATTTCGGATATGTCATTAGAATACGAGTCTACGACCTTTGTTGCTTGCACAAAAATGCCTCAGCAGCTGATGTCAACCTCTGGTGATACTTCCATCCGTCCAAAAATGCTGTAGATCAATCATATTTACTATTTGTTTCCTCTTAATTATCTCATCATTTATCTTCAAAGCGGAGAGAACATTACACCATCATTAAATTGGATTACAGCTCTTGGGTCTTGTCTGGAGTTTTACCACTGGATGGGTGTAAGATGGGGGAGTGATTTAAAAACTATCCGCTGGTTAGATCAAATTATTTAAAAAAGAATGATATATCTTTTTATAAAATTCATTGTTTTATTTCCAATTGCTTATCCAGCAGCAGCATATTTTGTATTATACAGTAGGGAGATTTTCACCATGCCAATCATTCCTTGTCCCCATATTTCAGGCAGACAACAAGGGGAAATGTCAGTGGAAATTAATCGACTTCTTGGTAAAAAAAAGTTTTTGGAGAATGTGAGGAGAACATACAAACTCATTCATCCGATTTTAATTGAGGACCTCAGTGCTGCGAGATAGCAGTGACTAGCCACTATGCCACCCCACTACATGGTGATTGAACTGAGCCCTTCTGAAAGCAGGTATTAGTGTATTCCTTGATAATTGGAAACTGCTATATGCTAAAGCAGGGGCGTTGCTAGGGCCTGAAAACATCCGGGGCACAAGCCAACTGTATCACGCACCCATTAAGCCACGCCTACATTACTGGGGGGGCCTTCACAGTAGTTATAAACCCCTTTCAGCAGTCCCCCCTTCACAGTAGTTATTAACCCTTTTCAACAGTCCCCCTTCACAGTACAAACCGGATTCCAAAAAAGTTGGGACACTAAACAAATTGTGAATAAAAACTGAATGCAATGATGTGGAGATGGCAAATGTCAATATTTTATTTGTAATAGAACGTAGATGACAGATCAAACGTTTAATCCGAGTAAATGTATCATTTTAAAGGAAAAATACGTTGATTCAAATTTTCACGGTGTCAACAAATCCCCAAAAAGTTGGGACAAGTAGCAATAAGAGGCTGGAAAAAGTAAATTTGAGCATAACGAAGAGCTGGAAGACCAATTAACACTAATTAGGTTAATTGGCAACATGATTGGGTATAAAAAGAGCTTCTCAGAGTGGCAGTGTCTCTCAGAAGCCAAGATGGGTAGAGGATCACCAATTCCCACAATGTTGCGCAGAAAGATAGTGGAGCAATATCAGAAAGGGGTTACCCAGCGAAAAATTGCAAAGACTTTGCATCTATCATCATCAACTGTGCATAACATCATCCGAAGATTCAGAGAATCTGGAACAATCTCTGTGCGTAAGGGTCAAGGCGGTAAAACCATACTGGATGCCCGTGATCTCCGGGCCCTTAAACGACACTGCACCACAAACAGGAATGCTACTGTAAAGGAAATCACAGAATGGGCTCAGGAATACTTCCAGAAACCATTGTCAGTGGACACAATCCACCGTGCCATCCGCCGTTGCCAGCTGAAACTCTACAGTGCAAAGAAGAAGCCATTTCTAAGCAAGATCCACAAGCTCAGGCGTTTTCACTGGGCCAGGGATCATTTAAAATGGAGTGTGGCAAAATGGAAGACTGTTCTGTGGTCAGACGAGTCCCGATTCAAAGTTCTTTTTGGAAATCTGGGACCCCATGTCATCCGGACCAAAGAGGACGAGGACAACCCAAGTTGTTATCAACGCTCAGTTCAGAAGCCTGCATCTCTGATGGTATGGGGTTGCATGAGTGCGTGTGGCATGGGCAGCTTGCATGTCTGGAAAGGCACCATCAATGCAGAAAAATATATTCAGGTTCTAGAACAACATATGCTCCCATCAAGACGTCATCTCTTTCAGGGAAGACCTTGCATTTTTCAACAAGATAATGCCAGACCACATTCTGCATCAATCACAACATCATGGCTGCGTAGGAGAAGGATCTGGGTACTGAAATGGCCAGTCTGCAGTCCAGATCTTTCACCTATAGAGAACATTGAACAGTTAGAGGCCTGTATTAGACAAGAATGGGAGAGCATTCCTATTTCTAAACTTGAGAAACTGGTCTCCTCGGTCCCCAGACGTCTGTTGAGTGTTGTAAGAAGAAGGGGAGATGCCACACAGTGGTGAAAATGGCCTTGTCCCAACTTTTTGGGGATTTGTTGACACCATGAAATTCTGATTCAACATATTTTTCCCTTAAAATGGTACATTTTCTCAGTTTAAACTTTAGTTCCGTGACTTATGTACTATTCTGAATAAAATATTAGAAGTTGGCACCTCCACATCATTGCATTCAGTTTTTATTCACGATTTGTATAGTGTCCCAACTTTTTTGGAATCCGGTTTGTAGTTATTAACCCCTTTCAGCTGTCCCCTCTTCAGTGAATGGAGGACTGCTGAAAGGGGTTAATAACTACTGTGAAGGGCCTAGCCATCTGGGCAACCCCAAAGATCATACCCTCAGTAATCTGTATCCTGCAGTAACTGATTTTTAAATCAGCGTTCATATCTTGACTTACACACTCAGCTGCAGTAACAGACAGTGCGGGCGGTGCTCACTCACTGACGCAACGCGCCTGCGCCACCTAGCGGGAGGAGCAGGCGCATGACGTCAGTGAGCGAGCGTGGCCCGCACTGCATGTTTCCGGAGCTGAGTGTGCGAGATAGTAATGAGATGAACGCTGATTCAGTTACTGCAGGATACAGATTAGGATGGCGGTTACAGTGTAGAGAAGCACTGCGCAGCGCAGGAGAGTTAGAGCGGCCGGCCCTGCCAGCATAACATTCAGGCCACTGGTCAAAACATCCATGGCTCAAGCCCCAAATGTTTTGACCTAACGACGCCCTTGTTTTGACCTAACGACGCCCCTGTGCTAAAGATTTTTTAAATACACAAAAATATTAATGCAACACTTTCGGTTTTGCTCCTATTTTGCATGAGCTGAACTCAAAGATCTGAAACATTTTCTACATACTCAAAAGACCCATTACTCTCAAATATTGTTCACAAATATGTCTAAATCTGTGTTAGTGAGCACTTCTCCTTTGCTGAGATAACCCATCCCACCTCACAGGTGTGGCATATCAAGGTGCTGATTAGACTGCATTAATTTTGCACAGGTGTGCCTTAGACTGCCCACAATAAAAGGCCACTCTGAAACGTGCACAGTTTTACCTTACTGGGCGGGGGGGGGGGGGGGTCATAAAAAACAGTCACTATCTGGTGTGGCCACCATTTGACTCACGCATTGCAACACATCTCCGTCGCATAGAGTTGATCAGGTTGTTGATTGTGGCCTGTGGAATTTTGGTCCACTCCTTTTCAATAGCTGTGCGAAGTTGCAGAGTATTGGCATTAACTGGAATACGCTGTCCTATACGGCGATCCAGAGCATCCCAAACATGCTCAATGGGTGACATGTCAGGTGAGTATGCTGGCCCTGAAAGAACTGGGATGTTTTCAGCTTCCAGGAATTGTGTACAGATCCTTCCAAAATGGGGTCGTGCATTATCATGCTGCAACATGAGGTGATGGTCGTGGATGAATGGCACAACAATGGGCCTCACGGTCTCATCACGATATCTCTGTGCATTCAAAATGCCATCAATAAAATGCACCTGTGTTCTTTGTCTATAACATACGCCTACTCATACCATATAGGCCTTCGATATACCTGCTTCCACAAAATACTGGTAAAGGGGTTTGATATACCTGCTTCCACAAAATACTGATTGAGGGCTGCGATATACATGCCTCCCCAAAGTACTGTTTAAGGGATTTGATATACCTGCTTCCACAAAATACTGATTGAGGGCTGCGATATACCTGTTACTACAAAATACTGATTAAGGGGTTTGATATACCTGCTTCTGCCAAATTTTGATTGAGGCCTACGATATACCTGCTTCCACAAAATACTGATTAAGGGTTTCATATACCCTTTTCCACCAAATATTGATTGAGGGCTGCGATATACCCGCTTCCACAAAATACTTAATAAGGGGATTGATATACCTGCTTCCACCAAATATTGATTGAGGCCTGCAATATACCTGCTTCCACAAAATACTAACTACGGGGTTTGATATACCTGCTTCCACAAAATATTGATTGAGGGCTGCGATATACCTGCTTTCACAAAATACTGATTAAGGGGTTTGATGTACGTGCTTCCACCAAATATTGATTGAGGCCTGCGATATACATACTTCAAAAAAATACTGATTAAGGGGATTGATATACCTGTATCCACCAAATATTGATTGAGGCCTGCGATATACCTGCTTCCACAAAATACTATTTAAGGGGTTTAATATACCTGCTTCCACAAAATACTGATTGAGGGCTGCGATACACCTGTTACTACAAAATACTGATTAGGGGTTTGATATACCTGCTTCTGCCAAATTTTATTGAGGCCTGCGATATACCTGCTTCCACAAAATACTGATTATGGATTTCATATACCTTTTTCCACCAAATATTGATTGAGGGCTGCGATATGCCTGCTTCCACAAAATACTGATTAAGGGGATTGATATACCTGTTTCCACCAAATATTGATTTAGGCCTGCGATATACCTGCTTCCACAAAATACTGATTAAGGGGTTTGATGTACCTGCTTTTACAAAATACTGATTGAGGCCTGCGATATACCCGCTTCCACAAAATACTGATTAAGGGGTTTGATATACCTGCTTCCACAAAATATTGATTGAGGGCTGCGATATACCTGCTTTGACAAAATACTGATTAAGGGGTTTGATGTACGTGCTTCCACCAAATATTGATTGAGGCCTGCGATATACATACTTCAAAAAAATACTGATTAAGGGGATTGATATACCTGTTTCCACCAAATATTGATTGAGGCCTGCGATATACCTGCTTCCACAAAATACTGATTAAGGGAATTGATATACCTGCTTTCACCAAATATTGATTAAGGCCTACAATATACCTGCATCCAAAAATACTGATTAAGGGGTTTGATATACCTGTTTCCACCAAATATTGATTGTGGCCCATGATATACCTGCTTCCACAAAATACTGATTAAGGGGTTCGATATACCTGTTTCCACCAAATATTGATTGAGGCCTGCGATATACCTGCTTCCACAAAATACTGATTAAGGGGTTTGATATACCTGCTTCCATAAAATAGTGATTGAGGGCTGTGATATACCGGCTTCCACAAAATACTGATTTAAGGGATTGGATATACCTGTTTCCACCAAATATTGATTGAGGCCTGCGATATACCTGCTTCCACTAAATACTGATTAAGGGGTTTGATATACCTGCTTCCACAAAATATTGATTGAGGGCTGCGATATACCTGCTTTGACAAAATACTGATTAAAGGGTTTCTACCACTTAGGTGTCACATATTTGGCTGTCAGACACTAGCGATCCGCTAGTGTCTGCTCTGGCCAACCATCCTAATATAATTGCTTTTGGGGCGGTGGTTTGGCTAAAAAAACTACTTTTATTAATATGCTAATGAGCCTCTAGGTGCTATGGGGGCGTCATTAGCACCTAGAGGCTCCGTCTACCTTCAGAAACTGCCGCCGCCGAGCGCGTCCCTCCAGCCCGCCCATCTCCTCCTGAATGCGATCCTCGTATGTATTCTGCGCATGCGCAGTGAATGTCTGACCGCTTCCTTGCTCAGACATCTCCACTGCGCCTGCGCGATGACGCCATAGTGCTCCGAGGAACAGGCGCAGTGGAGATGTCTGAGCAGGGAAGCTGTCAGACACTTACTGCGCATGCGCAGAATACATACGAGGATCGCATTCAGGAGGAGATGGGCGGGCTGGAGGGACGCGCTGGGGGCGGCAGTTTCTGAAGGTAGACGGAGCCTCTAGGTGCTAATGACGCCCCCGTAGCACCTAGAGGCTCATTAGCATATTAATAAAAGTAGTTTTTTTAGCCAAACCACCGCCCCAAAAGCAATTATATTAGGATGGTTGGCCAGAGCAGACACTAGCGGATCGCTAGTGTCTGACAGCCAAATATGTGACACCTAAGTGGTAGAAACCCTTTAAGGGGTTTGATGTACGTGCTTCCACCAAATATTGATTGAGGCCTGCGATATACATACTTCAAAAAAATACTGATTAAGGGGATTGATATACCTGTTTCCACCAAATATTGATTGAGGCCTGCGATATACCTGCTTCCACAAAATACTGATTAAGGGAATTGATATACCTGCTTTCACCAAATATTGATTAAGGCCTACAATATACCTGCATCCATAAATACTGATTAAGGGGTTTGATATACCTGTTTCCACCAAATATTGATTGTGGCCCATGATATACCTGCTTCCACAAAATACTGATTAAGGGGTTCGATATACCTGTTTCCACCAAATATTGATTGAGGCCTGCGATATACCTGCTTCCACAAAATACTGATTAAGGGGTTTGATATACCTGCTTCCATAAAATAGTGATTGAGGGCTGTGATATACCGGCTTCCACAAAATACTGATTTAAGGGATTGGATATACCTGTTTCCACCAAATATTGATTGAGGCCTGCGATATACCTGCTTCCACTAAATACTGATTAAGGGGTTTGATATACCTGCTTCCATAAAATAGTGATTGAGGGCTGTGATATACCGGCTTCCACAAAATACCGATTTAAGGGATTGGATATACCTGTTTCCACCAAATATTGATTGAGGCCTGCGATATACCTGCTTCCACTAAATACTGATTAAGGGGTTTGATATACCTGCTTTCACAAAATACTGATTGAGGGCTGGGATATACCCGCTTCCACAAAATACTGATTAAGGGATTGGATATACCTGTTTCCACCAAATATTGATTGAGGCCTGCGATATACCTGCTTCCACAAAATACTGATTAAGGGGTTTGATATACCTGCTTTCACAAAATACTGATTGAGGGCTGGGATATACCTGCTACCACAAAATTCTGATTAAGGGGTTTGATATACCTGTTTCTACCAAATATTGATTGAGGCCTGGGATATACCTGCTTCCACAAAATACTGATTAAGGGGTTTGATATACCTGCCTCCACCAAATATTGATTGAGGTCTGCCAAATACCTGCTTCCACAAAATACTGATGAACACACACCCTATAATCAGATCAAGAGCTGATACCTAGCTGCCTGTCAGAACATTATCAATGAACCCCAAAGAAAAACGAAGCAACAAATTTATAATGCAAAAGATAACACATTTTTATTGAACAAATATTTTAAATATATATATATATATATATATATATATATATAATAGCAGCATAACATTCACAGGAAAGATACCCACAGGACTACTATTCAAGATATATGAAGATAAAATACTCCTGGCAGTAAATAGAGGGATGACATAAGTCCCAAAGACAAATGAGAAAAGTGCAAAGTGCCACAGTATAGGTGTCACGGCCTATGGTGTACGCTGTGACACTGTTGCCACACTTGTGGTTGCCCGTGGCAACGTGTTGCTGTGAGAGCATGCGGTGGCAGTGTCTCGGCCTTCTGGGTGATTGCCGTGACATGGTTGCCACACATGCTGTTGCCGGTGGTTACGTGTTTGGTATGCTTGTGTGTGCACTTCCCCTTTAAGTTGTAGCCTCCCTCTGTCTGGTGCTGTAAGGGTTAACTCCCTGACTGGGTGTGGTCACTTATAAACTGCTTATATCTTCTGTGGTTTCCTGGCTGGAGTCAGTTGTACTTCAGCTGTTGTTGGTGCTGGAGCTCTGCTCCAGTCCATGGTGTTCCATCTGTCCAGTGAGGGCCACCCTTGTGGTCATCAATGTTATCCTGGTGTCTCCTTCCCTTCCTGTCTTTATTTGTATGGAGTGGGTTATGTTCAGCGTGTTTGTATGTCTAGTTTGGTGTTACATGTCTGGTGGTGTTTGCTGTCCAGCATGTTTACTAGATATTCCCCTGTCTCATGTTATTACAGCTATGAGTGTCCTGGGTTCCTGTGTGGTTTGTGGTGAGTGCTGTGTCCTTTAATGTTGGTGTGGACAGCAGCACTAGTGCACAGGTTCCAGTCAGTATGTCTGTGGCAGGTAAGTGTGTTATTGGTTTTGCTTACCTGCCATCTCCTTATGCTGTATGTGTTCCCCTCCCCCTGCTTCTAGGCCTTTAGAGACTCCTGTTCCTCCGTGTTGTGGATGAACAGGTCGTCTCTCCCCTGCTCCTAAGTGAGGGATTTCCAGGGCGACTCAGGATATTAGGTATCCAGGGTATGAGCCGTCCCACCATCAGGGTCCGCTCATATGGTTAGGAGTGAGGGAGATGATTAGGGATGAAATAGGAGGTGACCTGCTCCCTTATCCCGGCGTCCTGGCCTAGTTGCTACTTTTACCCTTTGACATCGCACGGTGGGGGGTTTCCCCCACTCCCCATGGTGACAGTATGACCACAAAGGCTCCTTGCTTGGAGCCTTCGGTAGAGGGCCCAGCATGTGTCGCCTGCCATTTTCTGGCGCACATGCTTATCCTCCGGAGGGAGGGTGAAATGGAAACAGCAGTGGAGTACGACGAGGGTGTCATGGATGACCGAGATACAGCTCGCAAAGGCATCTGGTACCAGGCACTGGGTATTGTGGAGTATCTACGGGACGAGAGACTCCCCACGGAAGACCAGCGGTTGCAGGAGCGAGTAGCCCTGTGGATGCTGTTCCTGGGAGAGCAGCCCCGGGAGGAATGGGTAAACGAATTGGAACTCCTAGCGTGACAGGAGCTGTGGCTGGAAGATGCCTACCAGGCGCTCTGGTGGTATGGGGCACAGTATCTACCCAGGACAGCTGAGCATGACAAGCCAGAGAGAGAGGAGTTTGATGGTCCTGGCTTGTTATGGGAGACTTTTTCAGAGCTGGAGTTTGGGAGCCCTACACAAGCCCGGTTCCGTGATCTCTTGGAATGGAGGGAGAGCAGGTATGACTGGGACGACACTCATAAGATTGAGCAGCACCTGGTCCACCTGGTGACCCGGGAGATGGAGCTGGAACAGGGCTACCAGCAGCTGTTCCACTCTAGTGAGAATGTTTCCAAGTGATCCACTGGACCCAGGAGGTCAAGAGGTACGGTTCAATAGTCAGAGACTATAATTCCTGTTTCTGGCCGTTTTTTTTATTTTTAAAATATTACTTTTATTTCTATTTAAATAAACAATATAGCCACAAAAACATACAAATTTAAAACAGCATATGGAGGGCAAAATGCTGTTAGAGGACTATAGGTTTAGCAGCCACTGCTTATCTATTGGTGGGCTGAGATTGTTATTTAAATATATATATAAATAACAATCTCAGCCCACCAATAGATAAGCAGTGGCTGCTAAACCTATAGTCCTCTAACAGCATTTTGCCCTCCATATGCTGTTTTAAATTTGTATGTTTTTGTGGCTATATTGTTTATTTAAATAGAAATAAAAGTTATATTTAAAAAAATAAAAAAAATGGCCAGAAACAGAAATTATAGTCTCTGACTATTGAACCGTAACTCTAGTGAGAAGACTCAGCAGGAGAGCAGAGTGTCAGACCCAGGTCCAGAGCCCTTCAGCTGGGAGGATATTGTGGATGTTTATAGGGAAGAACCCCAGGTGGCCGGTGAAGATGGGACCGAGGTCTCTCCACTGCTCCTGCAGGGAATTGGGAGCCCAGTCTCCATTCCCCAGCGGCAGGCTGAGTTACAGGGGGCAGAGACAGTCAGTCCTGTCCCCCAGCGGCAGAGTGTCCTACAGGGAATAGAGAGCCCAGTCTCCTTTCCCCAGCAACAGGACACTGTATTGGGAGCGGAGACAGTCGGTCTCCATCCCCAGAGGCTGGAAGTATGTATGGGAGAGGAGCTTGTTACCCCCTCTCCCTATTGGCAGTGTGAATTGCAGGGAATTGGGAGCCCAGTCTCCATTCCCCAGCGGCTGGGTGATTTACAGGGAATTGGGAGTCCAGTCTCCATTCCCCAGCGGCCGTGTGATGTATTGGGAATTGAGAGCCCAGTCTCCATTCCCCAGTGGCAGGCTGAGTTACAGGGGGCAGAGACAGTCAGTCCTGTCCCCCAGCAGCAGATTGAGTTGTTGGGAATTGGGAGCCCAGTCTCCATCCCACAGCAACAGAAGGATTTGTTGGGAATTGGGAGCCTAGTCTCCATTCCCCAGTGGCAGCTTAACTTACCAGGGGAGACAGTAAGCCCCACAACTGTGCAGATGGGACCGTGGTCTCTGCACTTACAGCACAGGGGGTAGGGACAGTCGTTCCTGTCCCCCAGCAACAGGGCTGTTTAGCCAAAGGGGAGACAGTCGGTCTCCCCCTCCAGCAGCAGAGCTGGGTATTCAAAGGGGAGACAGTCAGTCTCCCCCTCCAACAACCAGGCTCCAACCAGGCTTCTTCCGTGGTAGCGCTGGCACCAGGGCAGAGTACCGCTGATCCCTGCCCACAAAGCAACCTCCACTTCAAGCCAGGGAGCAACACAGAGACCGGGAGTACCAGTTACTAACATAACCTTGGTGGACTCACTGGACAGAGACAGGCTACCAAATTCAACAGGTCCAGTATTTGGTTGTGGGTGAACTGCCAGACTAACTCAGGTACCGACAGGCGTGAGGTCAGGTATCTGGTTAGTCTTCCCTGGGAGGGGGAGATGTGTGGCGAAACTAACCTCGCCACTGGGTTTTGTAGGGGCCTGTTTGCTAGCCTCTTGCCCCAGGATTATGGGCCCTCTCATCAGCCAGGCTTCCTTTGTTCACAAAGGACTTGTACTAACTTGAACCCCTGGTCTAATTCGTGTCATTTTGGGATGTTAAATGTCTATGTCTATGTGTATTGTAAAGGGTGGGACATTGTATACGTTGAGTAGTGAGGTCTGTTCCATTGTCTCTCTGTGTGTATTGGCAATGTCCCTTTGTCCTGAGAGCTAATTGAATTACGTCTTGGTTGTCTCCAGGACAGAAAACATTGTGTATTCTCCTGTCTGTGATGATTACATCAACCCAGTGTGAGGTAATTGTATCACAGGCAGAGGGGAGGATTTTGTGAGGGAGTGTCTGAGTGTATTGTACGTGGTTATTGGCTGTTTTTACAAAACCCTGTGGGTGGTAACCTTGTTGGAAGATGTGTATAAATCAATGCTATGTGTTCAAATAAAGAGTTGCTGTTTTATATTCAACGTAGAGCCTCATCTCATGTGTATGGGGATTGCTATACGTGTATACTCCCCTGGCTATTACTCCTAGCTCTTGTAAGAGCTGTTCCTGTTCCTGGTTCCTGTGGTGGTATCGATGTCGAGTGGAGTGCTTGGAGTCCTCGGGAGGCACTGGGAGCATCCATTAACGGAGGTACCCGGTCGGGGTGCCAGGAGATCCTTTACGGTGCTGGATCTCTGCTCCAGTCCAGGGTGTTTTATCTGTGCAGTGAGGGCCACCCTTGTGGTCATAAATGTTATCCTGGTGTCTCCTTCCCTTACTGTCTTTATTTGTATGAAGTGGGTTATGTTCAGGGTGTTTGTATGTCTAGTTTGGTGTTACATGTCTGGTGGTATTTGGTGTCCAGCATGTTTACTAGATATTCCCCTGCCTCTATTGCAGCTATGGATGTCCTGGGTTCCTGTGTGGTTTGTGGTGTGTGCTGTGTCCTTTAATGTTGGTGTGGACAGCAGCACTAGTGCACAGGTTCCAGTCAGTGTGTCTGTGGCAGGTAAGTGTGTTATTGGTTTCGTTTACCTGCCATCTCCTTATGCTGTACGTGTTCCCCTCCCCCTGCTTCTAGGCTTTTAGAGACTCCTGTTCCTCCGTGTTGTGTATGAACAGGTCGTCTCTCCCCTGCTTCTAAGTGAGGGATTTCCATGGCGACTCAGGATATTAGGTATCCAGGGTTTGAGCCGTCCCACCATCAGGTTCCGCTCATACGGTTAGGAGTGAGGTAGATGATTAGGGATGCAATAGGAGGTGACCTGCTCCCTTATCCCGGCGTCCTGGCCTAGTTGCTACTTTTACCCTTTGACACCACACAGTGGGGGGTTCCCCCCACTCCCCATCGTGACAATAGGTCAGTACATACAGGAGACAATTGTATCAGATATCGAGACCAGTGTAGTCTTGATCCTGACACGTGTTTCGCTTTCTAAAGGATACCTGCTTCCACAAAATACTGATTAAGGGGTTTGATATACCTGCTTCTACAAAATTCTGATTGAGGCCTGCAATATGCTTGCTTTCACAAAATACTGATTAAGGGGTTCGATATACCTGATTCCACCAAATATTGATTGAGGCCTGAGATATACCTGCTTCCACAAATACTGCTCTTCTCTAGGGACTGAGGCAAAGTATCATCTTCAAAATGACAGGCATAAGAAGAGGCAGGCCATTCCGCAGGTGTTGTAGGGGTCGGGCAGGTGCACTAGGCTGGAGCCTAAGTGGGAAGTTGGAGAAGGCTTGAGCGATTACTTCAAAGGACGCACCAGAGTTGGTTCAGTGGCTCATTCAGCCTTCCGCTTCTGCACACTCCTCATCCTTTGTATCTGCACCCCCCTCACTCTCTGCTGTGTGCACACCCAAAGACACCACCACCACCACCACCATAGCCCCTCCATTCGAGTCAGAGGAACTATTTTCCCATTCATTCCCAGACCTTAACGATGCGCAGCCATTTTTGACATCAGATGAGGAAGAGGAGTTAGCAACTGCCACCACCCAGCAGTCTGACGACAGTACCCAGATCAGCCCAAGAAGGGAGGTCCCCGCTGTTGCTGCCTACTCCAAGATCTCAAATATCAGTAGTGGTGAAGGTGACGATTATGACCTGTCGATGGATGTCACGTGGGTGCCCACAAGAGAGGAAGAGGAGGGGAGTTCAGAGGGAGAGATGGCGTAGCAGAAAGGGAGGAGAAGGAGGAGAAGTAGGCAGAGCTCGCAGGGCACAGGAGGCAAAAAGCAGACTGCAAATGTATCAGGAACGAGCCATCCACTATGCACCGTCACTTCTGGCACTCCCAGGACGCTGACACATGACTCCGCAGTGTGGGATTATTTAACGTGTCAGCTGCTGACAATAGTGTTGCCATCTGCAGCCTGAACTGTCAACGCATAAGTCGCACTAAGCCCAACACTCACCTAGGGACGACTGCCTTAAGAAGGGACCTGGTCTCTCATCACCGAGCCTAGTGGAAGCAACACCATCAGAACCCACAAAGCCACACTCCCGTCACTCCATGTTTTGTTTCTTCTCCTCGCTCCTCTCATTTGTCCTCCACTCCACCTGACACCGTGCCGTCGTCACCTTCATCTGGCAGAAGGCAGGCTTCCGTGGCCCAAATGTTCGAGCGTAAAAAGTTGAGGATGCCGGATAACCCTCTTGGCCAATGGCTGACCGCTGGCTTGTCCGAACTGCTAGCCCGCCAACTACTGCCTTATAAACTGGTGGACTCGGAGGCTATTGTGGCCATTGGCACACCGTAGTGAAAGGCTCCCGGAAGGAAATAATTCTCCCAGAAGGGCATCCCAGAGCTATATGGCCACATTCAGCGGCAAGTGAATATATCTCTGACACAAAGTGTCGGTACCAAGATACATCTGACCACAGACATGTGGTCTAGCAAACATGAGCAGGGAAGGAATATAACTTTTACTGCCCACTGGGTGAACCTTCTGACGGCTGTCAAGCATATAACCCGTGGCTCCCGTGTGGATTTGGTGTTACCGCCACGGATTGCATGGAGGCCTGCCTCTTCTTCTCCTACTCCATCCTCCTCTTTGGCTGACTCCTTCTTTCCCACTGCTACCGCGTCTTCCTGTCACGACCCCTGGTCATGGTCGTGACTCCTTGGGAGCCGCATGCAGTTATCCGTGGTCTGGTGTTGTCGCAACCGCAGCTGGGGGCACTTAGTGGCTTGCCTCAGGTGCGGTTGCCGCGAATAACAGGCATGCGTGCGGTTGCCCTTGGCAACGTGTTTTGTTGTGCACGTCCTTCGTCTGTGTTTGTGTGCACTTCCTGGTCTGTTTGTTGTGCACGAGGTTGTATGCACTTGGACACCTCCCTTCACCTGCGGTTGTCCGCGGCAACGTCTGGTGTTGTGCATGTGGTGGCAGGGTTTCTGCCTGCTGGTTGTTCTGCAGGACACGGTGGCCACGCATGCCGTTGCCAGCGGAGACAGGTGAGTGAGTGTGTGTGCTATTCCCCTTTAAGTTGGTGTTTTCCCTTCTGTGGTGTAGGAAGGGTTAACTCCCTTCCCAGTGTGTGTGTTGTCACTGGGTGTGGTTGACTGGTGGGTGTGGCCTTTTGGCCTATATAGCCTGAGTCTCTTGCAGGCTTCAGTAGGTTGCTCTCAGCCATGCTGGCTGGAGCAGCCTCCTGTCTCCTCCATCTGCCTGGTGAGGACCATCCTTCTGGTCATAAAACCTTGTTAGTAAAACCTTTGTTACCTTGTCTGATGTTATGTTTATGTGTATGTGGTTGCTGGCTTGTTGCACCTTATGGTTCCCTGGTTCCCTGTGTGATGTATGGTGTGTGCTGTTGTCTTCTCTGTTGTTGTAGACAGACAGCACTTTTGCATGGGTTCCGGGCGGTGTGTTTGTGGCAGGTAGGTGAGGTTGAAGTTCCACATACCTGCCACTGCCATAAGTGGTATTGGATTCCCTTTATTTCCAGCTTGGCCTTTCTAGGCTCCTGTTCCTCCGTGTTCTGGAGGAACAGGTAGTCTATCCAGCTCCTAGCCTAGGGACCTGCGGAGGGATAGTAGGGACCCGAGGTTCCTGCGCATGGGTCCTCCTACCCTAAAGGTCGGCCCATGCAGGTTAGGAGTTAGGGTCAGATCAGGGAGACTTTAGGAGGTGACCTGCTCCCTGATCCTGTGGTCTTGCAGCGACCAAACATCTCCGGGTACCGCACGGCTGGGGGTTTCCCCCACCGCCAGCCATGACAGTATGACCAGAAGGATGGTCCTCACCAGGCAGATGGAGGAGACAGGAGGCTGCTCCAGCCAGCATGGCTGAGAGCAACCTACTGAAGCCTGCAAGAGACTCAGGCTATATAGGCCAAAAGGCCACACCCACCAGTCAACCCTTCCTACACCACAGAAGGGAAAACACCAACTTAAAGGGGAATAGCACACACACTCACTCACCTGTCTCCGCTGGCAACGGCATGCGTGGCCACCGTGTCCTGCAGAACAACCAGCAGGCAGAGACCCTGCCACCACATGCACAACACCAGACGTTGCCGCGGACAACCGCAGGTGAAGGGAGGTGTCCAAGTGCATACAACCTCGTGCACAACAAACAGACCAGGAAGTGCACACAAACACAGACGAAGGACGTGCACACCAAAACACGTTGCCAAGGGCAACCGCACGCATGCCTGTTATTCGCGGCAACCGCACCTGAGGCAAACCACTAAGTGCCCCCATCTGCGGTTGCGACAACACCAGACCGCGGATAACTGCATGCGGCTCCCAAGGAGTCACGACCATGACCAGGGGTCGTGACACTTCTGCTGCACCCCCCAAGCTCCCCAGAACCTATTCGATGTGCCAGGTGAGATGTTGCCATGCTGTGCTGCGGCTGTTGTGCCTGGAAGCCAAGAGCCACACCGGTCCTGCACTGCTTTCAGCTATGCGGTCACAGGCCGATCAGTGGCTAACCCCGCTCAATTTGACAGTTGGTAAAGTGGTGTGCGACAACGGTGCCAATCTGCTCAATGCGCTGAAACAGGCCAAAATGACACACGTGTCGTGTATGCCACACGTCCTGAACTTTGTGTCACGACTATGCTGATGTTCGTGACTCTTAGTCTTTGCATGCACTTGCCAGCGGTCAGTTGGTTGTTCACCGCAGCTGAGGGCTGTAAGTTGTTAGCCTCACGTGCGGTTGCCACTGGCAACATGGTGTTGTTAGCACTGTAGCAGCCTGTGCTTGTTGCTGGGCTGCTCACTGTCTATGCATGTGGTTGGCTATGGCAACTTGTGTTATATGTGTGCACTTCCCCTGTTTGTTGTGCAAAGGGTTTATTTGTGTGTGCACTTTCCCTTTAAGTGGCTTCACTACCCTGTCTGGTCTTGGAAGGGTTAATTCCCTTTCCAGTGTGTGTCTGTGTGGGTGTGGCTACTTGGCCTATTTAGCCTCTGATGAGTCCTGAAGCTGAGGGGTACTTCAGCCTTGTTGTAGGCTGGAGTCATCCTCCTGGTCTTATACCATCTGCCAGTGAGGGCCACCCTTGTGGTCATAAAACAAAAGTTATGCATGTTGTTTTTTTTATGTTCTTGTGGTGTCTTATCTTTCTGCAGCTATGGATCTGGGTTCCTGTGTGTTTATGTGTGTGTGCTGTGTCCTTCATGTTTGGTATGGACATTCAGCATGTGAGCACGGGATCCAGTCAGTGTGTCTGTGGCAGGTAGGTGTGGTAGTGCTTTCACTCACCTGCCATTTCCATAGGCTGTTTATGTTTCCCCTTCTTTGCAGTTTGGCCAGTTTAGACTCCTGTTCCTCCGTGTCTAGGAGGAACAGGTTGTCTTACCCAGCTCCTAGCTCAGGGATCTGCTGAGGGATAGTAGGGACCCGAGGTTCCTGAGTATGAGCCCTCCTACCATCTGGGTTGGCTCATACAGCTAGGAGTCAGGGTCAGAGTTAGGGACGCTGTAGGAGGTGACCTGCTCCCTAATTCTGTTGTCCTGGCCAAGCAGCTTCCACATACGTGTAACATCGCACGGCTGAGGGTTTCCCCCATCCTCAGCCGTGACACTTAGTCGTGCAGCGATTTGTTGCCAAATACCCCAGGGTCCAGGACATCTTGCGGCAGGCCAGGAAAATCTCTGGCCATTGTAGAAGATCTTACACGGCCATGGCTCGCCTTGCTGACGTTCAGCGGCGACACCACCTGCCCTTTAGACGTCTGATTTGTGACAGCCAGACGCTCTGGAACTCCACCTTGTATATGCTTGATAGGCTGTTCCAGTAGCAACGTGCCATTAATGACTACCTGTACGTACTTTGCAGCTGGACAGCTTCTGGGGAGCTTGGTTTATTTTCATCGCCCCAGTGGCTGCTCATGCACGACGCATGCAGACTTCTGCAGCTATTTGATGAGACGGTCAGTCGCAGCCAGGGCGCCATCAGTGACATCGTACCTTACGCCTTATTTCTGGAGCGTGCATTGCGTCGTGTCATTCATCAAGCCGTCGAGGAGCAGGAGCTGGAAGATGTGGAAGTCGCAATGCTGAATGAATTCCCAGGGGGAAGGCTACTCCATTTAAGACATGTCAGCAGGAGTCTGAAGAGGAGTCAGAGGAGGATGGTGGCTGGGGGGGAGGAGGAGGAGCAAGAAGAGCAGGCTTTGAGGGGGACTTTAAACTTTTCAGGGATCCCTGCTGCTGTCCGTGGCTGGGGGGAGTAGACCGAGGATGACCTTCTCCTGGGTGATGAGCAGGAGCCAATGCGCTCCACCGCTTCCAATTTAGTGAAAAAATGGAGGCCTTCATGCTCCAGTGTTTGAAGAGGGACCCCCATATAAAAAGCATAAAGGGCAAGGACCAGTACTGGGTGGCAACATAGTTAGACCCCCGGTACAAACACAAAATGGCTGACATGTTACCAGCATCACAGAGGGCTAGCAGAATGCAGCAATTCCAGGCCTTGCTGCGAGAGATGCTGTATTCCTCTGTTGCGGGCACCGGCAGAGGAATTTCCACCCACAGCAAAACAGGTGCGGGTACCAATCCTACCTCGCCTGCAAGAAGAGGGCGGTTTGAAGATGTGTTGGTCACTTCGGATATGAGAACATTCTTACAGCCTCAGGGAACGCCTAGACCGACAGGTGTCTAACTACATCGGGTTAACAGCTGATGTGGACGTTCTGAGAAGCGAGGAACCCCTGGACTACTGGGTGTGCAGGCTTGACCTGTGGCCAGAGCTGGCACAATTTGCCATGGAACTCTTGGCTTGCCCCTTGTCGAGTGCCCTGTCCAAAAGGACGTTCAGCGCAGCAGAGGGGATCGTGACCAATAAGCGCACTCGCCTAGCTCACGACAGTATGGACTACCTCACATTTCTAAAAATAAATGAGGCATGGATCTCAGAGGAATTCAACACCTGTGACGACCACATGTAATTGAATTTCCACATGCCAGCCCACACATATCCACCACCACCCAGAACAAAGAATGGTCCTTGTCTTATGTATATTGTAGGGATTTCCAAAATGGTAGCCTTCAGATAAATACACAGTAGCCTTTTAGTGGTGGAAATCAAAGTAATAATGGTCTTTTATTGTTGGCACACCACAAATCAAAAGGCGATAGTGATCAGCTTACTTCAGCTGACACAAAAAGAAAACAATTCAGTTGAATCTGATCAAAACACATAGGAAGTTTTAGGGCACAGTACCGTACTCACCACAGAGTGGATGGGGACCTTGCTTTGTCCTTTGTCTCTCGGCAGAGACCCTCCAGTTTTGACTCGGCTCCAAAAACACATCAGCCAGGTAATCACCCCCTGACCCTGCTGGCTGACTTTTTGTAAGCCCGTCAAAACCTGGCCTGGACCGTGGGGAACAGCCAGTCACCCTGCACTTTGGCTGCTCCCAGTAAGAACCAGCCCGGATTAGCTTTAAACAGCTATGCTAACTATCAAAGTGTCCATCAGCAACTGCTGCAGACATATGCACTATTGTCTCCTACTTCAACGAGGCCAGGAACCGCGGTGAGACATATCTTCCATCTATGATGGTCCCTTGTGCTTTTCTACAATATACAGCGGCATAAAAGTCCTTTTCTGTCAGGTGAATGCCTAATTTTTGGGGCCTCTACTCCAGTGGCCTACAGTAACATTTATATCCAGTGACCGCCTAATGTGCCTCCAGCCACATAATCACAAGTTGTTTTCTGTCAGGTGAATGTCTACAGGGAGTGCAGAATTATTAGGCAAATGAGTATTTTGACCACATTATCCTCTTTATGCATGTTGTCTTACTCCAAGCTGTATAGGCTCGAAAGCCTACTACCAATTAAGCATATTAGGTGATGTGCATCTCTGTAATGAGAAGGGGTGTGGTCTAATGACATCAACACCCTATATCAGGTGTGCATAATTATTAGGCAACTTCCTTTCCTTTGGCAAAATGGGTCAAAAGAAGGACTTGACAGGCTCAGAAAAGTCAAAAATAGTGAGATATCTTGCAGAGGGATGCAGCACTCTTTAAATTGCAAAGCTTCTGAAGCGTGATCATCGAACAATCAAGCGTTTCATTCAAAATAGTCAACAGGGTCGCAAGAAGCGTGTGGAAAAACCAAGGCGCAAAATAACTGCCCATGAACTGAGAAAAGTCAAGCGTGCAGCTGCCAAGATGCCACTTGCCACCAGTTTGGCCATATTTCAGAGCTGCAACATCACTGGAGTGCCCAAAAGCACAAGGTGTGCAATACTCAGAGACATGGCCAAGGTAAGAAAGGCTGAAAGACGACCACCACTGAACAGGATACACAAGCTGAAACGTCAAGACTGGGCCAAGAAATATCTCAAGACTGATTTTTCTAAGGTTTAATGGACTGATGAAATGAGAGTGAGTCTTGATGGGCCAGATGGCTGGATTGGTAAAGGGCAGAGAGCTCCAGTCCGACTCAGACGCCAGCAAGGTGGAGGTGGAGTACTGGTTTGGGCTGGTATCATCAAAGATGAGCTTGTGGGGCCTTTTTGGGTTGAGGATGGAGTCAAGCTCAACTCCCAGTCCTACTGCCAGTTTCTGGAAGACACCTTCTTCAAGCAGTGGTACAGGAAGAAGTCTGCATCCTTCAAGAAAAACATGATTTTCATGCAGGACAATGCTCCATCACACGCGTCCAAGTACTCCACAGCGTGGCTGGCAAGAAAGGGTATAAAAGAAGAAAATCTAATGACATGGCCTCCTTGTTCACCTGATCTGAACCCCATTGAGAACCTGTGGTCCATCATCAAATGTGAGATTTACAAGGAGGGAAAACAGTCCACCTCTCTGAACAGTGTCTGGGAGGCTGTGGTTGCTGCTGCACGCAATGTTGATGGTGAACAGATCAAAACACTGACAGAATCCATGGATGGCAGGCTTTTGAGTGTCCTTGCAAAGAAAGGTGGCTATATTGGTCACTGATTTGTTTTTGTTTTGTTTTTGAATGTCAGAAATGTATATTTGTGAATGTTGAGATGTTATATTGGTTTCACTGGTAAAAATAAATAATTGAAATGGGTATATATTTGTTTTTTGTTAAGTTGCCTAATAATTATGCACAGTAATAGTCACCTGCACACACAGATATCCCCCTAAAATAGCTAAAACTAAAAACAAACTAAAACCTACTTCCAAAAATATTCAGCTTTGATATTAATGAGTTTTTTGGGTTCATTGAAAACATGGTTGTTGTTCAATAATAAAATTAATCCTCAAAAATACAACTTGCCTAATAATTCTGCACTCCCTGTAATTTGTGGGGCCTGTACTGGCTTACAGTAAAATTATTAGCCAGTGAGCCCCTAATGTACCCCCAGTCACATAATCACAAGTTTTTTTCTGTCAGGTAACTGCCTAATTTTTGGGGCATGTACAGGCCTACAGTAACATTTTTATCCGGAGACTGCCTAATATACCTCCAGCCACATAATCACAAGGTATTTTCTGTCAGGTGAATGCCTAATTTTTGGTCCTGTACTAGCGTACAGTAAAATTTTTATCCAGTAACCGCCTACTGTACCTCCAGTCACATAATCACAAGTTCTTTTCTGTCAGGTGAATGCCTAACTTTTTGGTCCTGTACTGACCTACAGTAAAAATTTTAGCCAGTGACCGCCTAATGTAACTCCAGCCACATCATCACAAGTTCTTTTCTGTCAGGTGAATGCCTAATTTTTGGGGCTTGTACTGGCCTACAGTAACATTTTTAGCCAGTGACGCCTAATGTACCTCCAGTCACATAATCACAAGTTCTTTTCTGTCAGGTGAATGCCTAATTTTTTAGGCCTGTACTGGACTACAGTAAATTTTTTTATCCGGTGACCGCCTAATGTACCTTCAGCCACATCATCACAAGTTGTTTTCTGTCAGGTGAATGCCTAATTTTTGGGGCCTGTACTGGCCTACAGTGCAATTTTTTTCCAGTGACCGCCTAATGTACCTGCAGCCACTTCATCACAAGTTCTTTTCTGTCAGCTGAATGCCAAATATTTGCGGCCTGTACTGGCCTACAGTAATTTTTTTATCCAGTGACCGCCTAATGTACCTCCAGCCATTATGTCACTGTCCATGTCGTGGGACTATTTGTGCACTTCTAGTAACTATTTGGTGACTGCAAATATGACCTCAACGATTTTAAGGTTCACCTGCCATTAAAGTTAATGGGGTCGCTGCGAACGAACGTTCGAGTTTGTGAACTGTCCTGGCCGATGTTTGTCCATCACTACTCTCTACCATTTCTGACAACTCTGGTATTGAGTTTGTCTGTGTTTGTTTGTCTGTGTCTATACTTATGCATTGTAGGGACTGTCGACCAGTTGCAATCTAGCTATCTAGGGCTTGTACAGTGGGGGGCTTCAGTCCAGGGCCTCACTGTCCTTGTCCTTATTTCCTCTACTGACATTACAGTTGCATCAGGTTTTTAAGCAATACCGCAAGCTTTGAAATCATGGGCAAAGTAGAATCCCAGCTCAAATATTCAAATTCCCAAGTAAAACCTTTACTTGGCTATCATTTCTTTAAGGGGATATTTTATATTAAAGATCCTGCAGACTAACCCATTACAATTTTATCCCGTCAAGCGCCAAAGCAAACAACAAGTCGGCAAATATAGCACCAGCAAGAAAATTCTCGAATGCAAGCTCCACCTACACCAAGCTTCTTTGAGGATGGAGTTAGGCTTCCCTAGAAGTGACAAGTATTCTCAGGGGTTTCTGTATGGTAACAAGGTTGAGAATCACTAAGGGGTACATACATTGTTCTTATTTTGTCATTTTGTTTTTTAGTAGGGAGCAGTCAACTTGACAAGTAAAATTAAAGGCCCTCAAAGCATTTGTTGTTTAGCTGACAGTCTCACTCATGAACATGCACAGTGTGCATGTTTTTTTTTTACTGGGAAGAGGAATAAACCACTGATTATTTTCCTTTTCAAGCAAATGATTGGGCATGCCTGGCCAGCTAAATCACCCGAGTTCTCCCCATATTGAGAAGGTCTGGGACTGGATGTGGCAACCCCCCATGTATTTCAGCCAACAAGCGCCATGGCTGAATTACGGGTTCAAGTGGACAAGGATTGGAATGACCACAGGAGGATATCCAGTATCAGTAGGACCGGCACCATGACTGAATGGTAGCCTGTATCGCAGAAAGGGAAGATAGCACCCGTTATTAATGTGACCCTGCCTCCAAATAAACTCTGCTGCAAAACCAAAACTAATAGGGCCACCACTTGTGTGATCATTGACCAAGCACCACTGGCAGTTTATACTTTGTCAACCCTAGTAATTACACGTTTTCAAAAAAAAAAATTAATTTTTTTTTATTTTCTGCTAGTTTATTTTCTTCTTTTCCAGCACAAGGGTTACTGTAGAATAGTTTGGATCAAGTTTGTAATGCGCAAAGCAGCCAATATTTCCGTGAGGGTAGAATCCAAAATTTAGCAATATTAAAGTATCTTCTTCCTCTGTTATTCCAAATTCATTATTTGTTTATGTTTTTGTAAGCATTTGGGCATTTTTTGTTATATCCTCCAGCATATTCCAACTGTTAATATATGCAGGAAAGACCATTCAATTTGCATATTTTAGGTTTTAAACAGCGTTTTATATAAAATGATCGACTTTAATAGCGTTTGCAAGCATGCAAATATAACGTATGATTGCAAATCTTTCATTTTTATGGTTTCTCTATCAAAATGATATTATTTTTTAAAAGGCTAAGTGCTGACATGGGCCCTGGTGATAAAGAATTTATTTTGCATATGTTAACAATTTAGTTGCACCATTTGAAGAACAAAAAAAACAAAAAAAACTTTATATTGGATGAAAAGTTTTTTGAAGGAGGTGATTTGTTTATGAGTGCCTCCGCTTTAGGAGATGAAAAAGAACCCGCTAAATAGGAATTTAAATGCATTGCACCTTATGTGTCTCTCGATGTTCTACTGTATTTGCAATCAAACTGTTTAAAACGTGGAGCCTGTTGGCCCCAAGTGTGTCTTTATAAAGAAAGAAAAGAAATTGAATTTATACTACTTCTTTCTTGACTCTCTGTTAGATAATAAAAATAGGGATACTTCTTCTTTAGGGCCTCTACTATATTTCCCTGCCTTAACCCAATCAAAAATGGTCTTTATAGGCTCTAGAAAGATTTGGGCTTAGACCCCGAATGACACTATGGGTAAGTGACTAGTCACAAGCAGTCTGAACCCCCCTCATGCAAGCCTGAACCTACTGTGCAGAGTGTTCGGTAAACCCTAGCGATCTAGTTATTCATGGTAGAGTTCATATTTGGTGATGGTGATCATAAGACTTTATAACTAATGTTCCTGGTGGGCTACAGGGTAAAAAATATCTTTAAATCCCTCCTAAAATGTAATTCAATTCCTTAACCCTAGATGCACAGCTTCTTTAGACTAAAAGATCTAAAAAAAAACACTAGTGGTCCAGCTATTCCAGAAGGGTCCATATTTTGTGATCATGAGGCTTCATAACTAATGTTCCTGCCGGGCTAGGGGATAATAAATATCTTTGATTCTCTCCTAAACTTGAACTTCCTTAACACTATGTAAACAGTTTTTATGCTCTAAAAAGACGCAGAAGTGGCTGAACCACAATCAGTTTGAAACACCCTTCATGTGTGGAATTCTTTGGTAGACCGTAGGGATCCTGCATTTTAGAGCACAGCATATAGTTGTTGATTCACTGCTTTATGTTCTCAAATGATCCAATAGTTGAGAGCATTTCTCTGAATCTATTTCTAGTGTTTCAGTAACCATTTCTGGTGGGTCAATATTTTAATATCCCTGGTGGTCATGAGATTTAATACCTAATGTCTTTGACGTTTATTTCGTTTTATAAACAATGCCCCTGATGAAATTTAGGATTTTTGGACCCCGGACCCGAACCCGAACATTTCAGTAAAAGTTCGGGTTTGGGTTTGGTGTTCAGTGATTTCTTGGTGCTTTTTGAAAGGCTGCAGAGCAGCCAATCAACAAGCATTTAACTCTGTGCCCTTAGAAGCCATCACAGCCACGCCTACTAATGGCATGGCTGTGATTGGCCAGTGCAGCATGTGACCCAGCCTCTATATAAGCTGGAGTCAGGTAGCGCTGCACATCACTCTGCTGTTACTAGTGTAGGGAGAGGATGCTGCTGCTGTGAGGGAGAGAATAGGAAAGAAACTTTAATCAGAACAGCAATTGAACTCAGCAATCTACATAGATTTAGTTTTGTGGTGCAGTGCACAATCTTTTTACCCTGCCCTGAGCCCAGTGACAGAGAAAAATAACATTTATCCGTCGATAGTTAGCTGGGCGGCGGCGGCCATTTTATGCAAGCTCAGCACACCAGCACTGAATATGTGCTATTGTGACATTGAAATCCAAGCTTGAAATACTGCAATAATAATCTGGGTTTAAAAAACACCCATTTTTGGCAATATCCAACATCTGGTGCCTTTGCAGCATTAGTCAGTGTGCAATTTAAGCTAGAAATACAGCTATAATTTTTCTGGGTTTTAAAAAACACCCTTTTTGGGCTAAATACTCAATTTTACAGCCCTTGCTGCATCTGTACAGGTTAAATTCAAAACACCCATTTTGGGAAAAAATACTTAATATTGCAGCCTTTGCTGCATCTGTTATTGGCAAAAACAAGATTGAAATATTTCAATAATTTTCTGGGTTTTAAAAAACACCCCTTTTGGGAAAAATACTCAATTTTACAGCCCTTGCTGCATCTGTCAGTGTGAAATTCAAGTGTTATATACTGCTGTCATATTCTGTTAGTAAAAAAAAACACCCATTTTGGCCAAAGTACTTAATATTTAGTTATTGTTAAAACAAGCTTGAAATACTTTAATAATTTTCTGGCTTTGAAAAAACACCAATTTTTGGCAATACCCTCTATCTGGGGCCTCTGCCGTATTAGTCAGTGTGCAATTTAAGCTAGACATACAGCTATAATTTTCTGGGTTTTAAAAAACACCCATTTAGGGCAACATACTTAATTTGCGGCCTTGTCTGCATCTGTCAGTGTGAGATACACGCTTTAGATACTGCTGTGCTATTCTGTTATTAAAAAACACCCATTTTGGGCAAAGTACTTAATTTGCGGCCTTGTCTGCATCTGTACATGTGAAATTCAAGCATTATATACTGCTGTCATATTCTGGTATTAAAAAAACACACATTTAGGGCAAAAATCTTAATTTTGCAGCCTTGTCCAGATAACCCAGCTACTTACAGCAGAGTCCATATTTGGTTCTCCTCTGCTGTATGTCCTTTATAGATAATCTAGCAGTTTAGTATCCTTCTCTGAATAAAACCTTGGTGTTCCAATAACCATTTCTTGTAGGCCAATGTTTAAATATCTCCGATGGTTATGTGGCTTACTAACATCCATAGTGGTCTACAAGTTATTAAAGGGAGTTTTCCTCTGGATAGGTCATCAGTATCTGATCTGCGGAGGTCTGACACCCGGGATCTCCACCAATCAACTGTTTGAGAAGGCACCAGCGCTTACAGTAGTGCTGCGGCCTTCTCGAGTGCTGGGACCTTCTCAAACAGTCGGATCCCCAATAATCAGAAAGTGATGATCTATCCAGAGCATAGGTCATCAGTTAAAAAATCAGTTTAAAAATATCTTTAAATATTTATTAAAATTCTTAGTCAGAGAGCAGGGGCTGTAAGTAATAAAGGAAATATAACTCTCATTTACCTTTTACTCGTCCTGCTGCTTCATTGCATTTCACTTCAGCTTTGTACTCACTCCACACTCCAGTTTACACTCAACTTTTCATCTTTCAATAGCTGGAGACAATTCTGAAGGCTGTAACTTGGGTTTCTTACAGCAGAGTCACTTCCCCTTACCGGAGGTTGGCGCTAGACTTTTCTTACCTTTGGAGAAAATATTCTAACCAAGCTCTGTATCTAAATGCCATGACTGAGAATTGGTTATCTCGCTCGGGTCTTCCCTAACACTCTACCCATCAGTCACCATGAACTAATAAGACGCAGACATTAAGTCGGATTAGGCTAGGGCCACACGGCGACCTGTGTCTCTTGACATTGATGTTGCTCAAAAGTTGCGCACCATTCTTTATAATGATAGTCTATGGTGTCGCACTGGCAGACTGCCCGAACCCCCGAAGATGCTGAACGCTCGGCAAAACATGTCGGGGGAAGCCTCTGAGTTAGGTTTTAACACAGGTAGTGAGCGATATCATAAATATACATAGGAGGTAGAGACAGATAGTCTGAAAGTATGAGCGCCGGTGGCAGCATGTGGCAACCGACGCAGACAAGCTGAGGAATTGTGATAAATAGGCTGCCAAGCCACAGACCAGCACAACATGTGCAATAGCCCTAGCTCACCCTGATAGTTTTGAGGCTTAGTTTCTTTTTGTTTGTTTTCTTACTAGTCAAGCTTATAATCTATATCAATAAAAGTGAAGTTTTAGTAATTTATAGTATGTAGGTGGAAAAAGGCATTTGTTATAGTGAATATAAAATATACCCCGGCACTGAAAAAAGAATAGCAATCCCAAAAAACACAACTCTGTTGCTGGATTCACTGTCTTATCAACTGCAAACGGGACCCCAAATGATTAAAAAAATGAGTAATGAATAATGGAATAACAACCTGAAACATCCACCATAACCCATTCCAGAAATTCTTTAAAATATGCATAGGACAACTAGCACCCCATTTGCAAACACCTAGCCAAAAAATAAACCCTGTCCCAGAAACAGACCAATAAATGCAACCTATTTGGATATCCGGACCCAAATTACACACCAACGCCACAGCCGCATCGAATGATGTATAGACTACCGAACAAAGTTCCGGGTCAATAGCATCATTGACCAACGCCCCCTTAGGTTGACCCCCAAAGGAGACACTAATAAATCTAACAAAAGCGGTTCAGGAAATGGACCGTCCATCTGCCCTAGCGAAACCTCCTTGGCCAACTTTTTAGGCGCCACCTCAGGCTGCTCGAGCACCGAACGCAGATTCTTATGCACTGCAACTACCGGCAACTGAACCAATAGCATACAAAAACCAAACTTTAAGGGTTTATCTAATTCTATAAAAAGCCTCCCAATATGCCAGGCCCTCCACACTTATTATACTTACCCCGCTCCCCGCTCTCTGCGCCGCTCCTGGTCTCTGCACCGCCGCTGCTGCTTCTCCCCGTGGGCGGATGCTAGGGAGTCTCGTCCCCATCCCTGCCTGCCATTGGCTGCTCCCCACCGACACACTGTCCCAACAAGCTTGCCTCCTCTCGATTCGGGTATCCCCCTTCATGCTCTGCACTAATGGATTCCTCCTGCGATGGGAGGATCTGGAGGAAGACTGTGGCCTAGCCCCCCAATGCCAAACGTCCCCTGAGGGACTCCGCACCTGACTCCAGACTCAAGGGGTTTCTTCAGGGCTCAAACGCGCCGGCAGGCAAACTTTCCGCTGCCGTCTAGCACTCTGCTTTGGCATTGAGTTCCCTGCCGCAACCCCTTGTAGCAGGCCAGTAACCTGGGCCTGCAGCCACTAGGGCTGCTGGGCCTCTGTCACCATCTGCAATTGCCTCAGAAGCACATCAAAATCCTCTTTGGTAAGTAGCTTTCACCTAAAATGGCACCCGTTCACGCAATCTCCCCCCTTTTAAAACATTTAGCCCACCCCCCCTGCAGAGTGGCTTGTTGGTGCCCCCCCAAGCAAACCCCTATCTATGTCTATAGATAAAGACTAGTGCATTTCTTAGACTCTTCCTTGGTTAGTCCTCCTCAACAGATTCTTTAAACTCCTGATCTGCTTGCTCCTAGCAGTAACTACAGTCGTCCATAAAAACAGCTTACATTTTTGGTAAGGGTGGAAGAAAATACCTGGAAACAGCATCCCAACATGACATTTCTGTATTTGTGGTGTGCAGGTTGCCACTTGGTTCATGGTGCCATCTAGGGATCATCCTTTTTAGCTGTTCAATAATTAAGAATTAAATCTAAAGAAAATAAATTGCCTGTCGCTATCTCCTAGTAAATGACACAGCTTTATTAAATTTCTGTATGCCACCGTCTTGACCATCCACAGACCATACGAGATGGATGTTCGTCTCTCCTCTTTCTACATCTGGAGGCCAAGGGGTTAACACATTTCTAAAACTCTAATTCATCTTGTTTTAAACAGTAAGCACCCATGAGACAGAGAGCTAGAAATATCTCTACAGTTTATGTAACCCAGAGTGTGAAAAGGATTCTTTTGCACCTTCTCCCTTTTTTAGCCTTTGAGGATTGGTCTGCTGTAGGCATGAAGGTCACATTGTGCTGTATACAGCTCATTTTATTATAGACATCTCTACTTAGTGCATGCAAAGAAAATAGATAACTTTATTTTTAGGACTTAACTATACTCAACAACAAAATATAATGCACCCAGATAGAAATGTTGAATTTCTGAAAAACTCGACATGCAGTTATGTATGTCTCAGGCAGATTACATGTGTGGTCAGATTAGACACTGGGTCTTGCCACAAGACCCTACTACTGTATAAAAAGGCCACTACAACTCACTCAAAGACATTTTGCCCAGTTGACAGACTTTGAAAGGGGGTGTATCATTAGACTGAGAAGTAGGATGGTCATTTTGATGAATTGCCTGCCATCCAGGCTGTTCTGACATAGCTCTTAGGAGGTGTTGGGAGCAGTGGTTGTGTGAGGGCATACACAGTGAACAGGCTGTGGATGGCCCAGACTGATAACCAGTACAGAGGATCATTTGATCCACCAACAAGCATGAGCAGTTTTGTTGTCAACCATCCAGACACATGTGGCACCTTGATTACTCACCCCTGTCCCTGCATAGACCATTTCCAGGTGCTTAGCATAAGGCAATTCAGTGTCCCAGCACCATTACAAGTCCTGCCACTGCCAGTCAACCACAGTTACAGTCATGTGAAAAAATTAGGACACCCTTTGAAAGCATGTGGTTTTTTGTAACATTTTTAATAAAAGGTTATTTCATCTCCGTTTCAACAATACAGAGAGATTAAAGTAATCCGACTAAACAAAGAAAACTGAAGAAAAGTCTTTTCAAGATCTTCTGTAAATGTCATTCTACAAAAATGCCTATTCTAACTGAGGAAAAAGATAGGACACCCTTGCCCCTAATAGCGAGTGTTACCTCCTTTGGCTGAAATAACTGCAGTGAGACGGTTCTTGTAGCCATCTACCAGTCTTTGACATCGGTCTGAGGAAATTTTACCCCACTCCTCAATGCATTACTTTTTCAGCTGTGAGATGTTTGAGGGGTTTCTTGCACGTACAGCCCTTTTCAAGTCACCCCACAGCATCTCAATGGGATTCAAATCTGGACTTTGACTTGGCCATTCCAGGACTCTCCATTTCTTCTTTTTCAGCCAATCTTTGCTTGATTTACTAGTATGTTTTGGGTCATTGTCATGTTGCATGGTCCAGTTCCGCTTCAGCTTTAATTTTCTAACTGATGGTCTCACATGTTCTTCAAGCACCTTCTGATACACAGTAGAATTCATCGTGGATTCTATGATGGTGAGCTGACCAGGTCCTGCTGCAGCAAAGCAGCCCCAAACCATGACACTTCCACCTCCATGCTTCACAGTTGGTATGAGGTTCTTTTCTTGGAATGCTGTGTTTGGTTTACGCCAAACATGTCCTCTGCTGTTGTGTCCAAATAATTCAATTTTGGACTCATCTGTCCAAAGAACATTATTCCAGAAGTCCTGGTCTTTGTCAACTTTATCTCTGGCAAATGTCAGTCTGGCCTCGATGTTTCTCTTGGAAAGCAAAGGTTTCCTCCTTGCACACCTCCCATGCAAGTTAAACTTGTACAGTCTCTTTCTGATTGTAGAGGCATGTACTTCTACATCAACAGTAGCCAGAGCCTGCTGTAGTTCTCGAGATGACACTTTAGGGTTTTTGGAGACCTCTTTTAGCATCTTGCGGTCTGCTCTTGGGGTGAACTTGCTGGGGCGACCAGTCCTGGGCATGTTGGCAGTTGTTTTGAAAGCCCTCCACTTGTAGACTATCTTCCGGACAGTGGAATGGCTGATTTCAAAATCTTTTGAGATCTTTTTAAATCCCTTCCCAGACTCATAGGCTGCTACAATCTTTTTTCTGAAGTCCTCTGACAGCTCTTTTGCTCTCACCATGGTGCTCACTCTCACTTCAACAGTCAGGAGCACACCAAACTAAATGTCTGAGGTTTAAATAGGGCAAGCCTCATTCAACATGCAGAGTAACGATCTACTAATTATGTGCACCTAGTGTGATATACCTGTGTGAGATCTGAGCCAATTTAAGAGGGAATACATGTGAGGGTGTCCTATCTTTTTCCTCAGTTAGAATAGGCATTTTTGTAGAATGACATTTACAGAAGATCTTGAAAAGACTTTTCTTCAGTTTTCTTTGTTTAGTTGGATTACTTTAATCTCTCTGTATTGTTGAAACGGAGATGAAATAACCTTTTATTAAAAATGTTACAAAAAACCACATGCTTTCAAAGGGTGTCCTAATTTTTTCACATGACTGTACCTTCATTTGCAGTAGTGTCGTGAATGAGAAACCAAGAAGAGAAGATTGCGGCACACAGGAACTTCTTTGCAATTACATATAATTTATTAATTTGACATCAGCGCGCCATATTTCCACCCCCTAAGTGTTATACAGATGTAGCAGGGTTAGCACTCCAGCTCTTAACTCAAATTTCTTACCTCATCGCGTTATCTTGAGACAAAAGCCATTGAAAAGCAATTGAAGGTGTTTGCTTAGATTAGATAACACAACTCAGAAATCTCAGAAAGCAGGAGTGCTAACTCTACTACATCCGGATGTATAACACTTAGGGGGTCATTTAGGCATAGAAAATGTTCTAAATGTAAGATAGCAAAGAAGCTGTCTTACATTTAGAATCGGCAGTGGATACGCCAAAGTTATGTAGAGGTCGGCGCCTCTACATAATTATGACGATTCACCGCCAGCGCAGGGGCTTATTAAGACTGGCCTCTAAAACGCTGGTCTTAATAAATGTTATCCACAGGCCATCGACACAATTAAGAAGGCAGAAAAGGTCTTCAGAAAGGGCGCTGCACAAGCATTGTTATCAAGTCTACACGGGGAGAAAATAAATATTATATCTACGAGGGAAGAGCTCTCAATTATTCAATAGCCAGATTCATATGTCAACTTGACTGAGGAAAAATAAAAGTAATGTTGAACATTAAGGAAACACGTCGGGTTCAGAGGTCTGTAATGAATCTTGTCAGGGAAGGCTTTCTACTGCTACTCTAAGCAGGAACATTACCTACAGCCCAAGCTAAGTACAAAGCAAGGGTGGGCCCCAAGGGATCTTAACCCATTTCGGTGGTTATGGAGGAGTTCATTCCGGTTCACGCTCATTACCATCTAAACCACATATTTAGTAACATTAAAATTTAACTAAACACAGCATAAATAATACATACACAACAACATCCTTCTTTTCAAGGCATGATGCTACAGGAGGTGAAGGCCTACCACCCACATAGGGTCTGGAGTCTCAAAACAATCTCCGAGACGTGGGCTGTTTTGTTGACCCCTACAATCCATGAAACTCTAGTTTAATTTTCTACTGTAATATGGAAAATGTATGTAAAAGGGAGGACTAGACTGTATACTAAAGCATTATTTTTAAATATATTGGTGAAAGTCAAAATATATTAGGGTTCATTTATGAAAAGCAGGTCTCGGAAGGCGCAAGGGTCCGTCGTTGGCGGAAGGTATGAGTCACCGAGGTTCCTGGCCTTGGTGAAGTAAGAGCCAGTATTTTCAGGTGTCAGCGGCAGCTAATGCTGATTGACACTTTACTATTTTAGTATAGCTGTATAGCTGATCAGGAACGGCTCTTATTGGGAGTAGTCAAAGTGCTGGGTGGGTGATTACTCCCCATGTTCCATGCCGGGTCTTGACTGGCCTATAAAAAACACAGCCGGCAGTGTCAGCTGGGACTGATTACCTCTCTCTGACAGGGGAGGTCTGGCAATCGCTGCTGTGGGAACTGAGCTCTGTGCTGGGATGGAAAGCTGAGACCTGTGTGTTGGGAGTACAGGCCACCTAAAGTCTGCATTTGGACTGCTTGGGGCAGAACCGTCAACAAGGTGATGGGTGCTTTGCTGGTGACACTGTTGGGAATTTATTCAAAATTTAAGGCATACTGAACCAGCATGGCTACCACAGCATCTTGCAGCGGCATGCTATTCCATCCGGTTTGCGTTTAGTTGGACCATCATTTATTTTTCAACAGGACAAGGCTGTGTAAGAGCTATTTGACCATGAAGGAGAGTGATGGGGTGCTGCGCCAGATGACCTGGCCTCCATAGTCACCAGACCTGAAACAAATCGAGATGGTTTGGGGTAAGCTGGACCGCAGAGTGAAGGCAAAAGGGCCAACAAGTGCTAAGCATCTCTGGGAACTCCTTCAAGACTGTTGGAAGACCATTTCAGGTGACTACCTCTTGAAGCTCATCAAGAGAATGCCAAGAGTGTGCAAAGCAGTAATCAAAGCAAAAGGTGGCTACTTTGAAGAACCTAGAATATGACATTTTTTCAGTTGTTTCACACTTCTTGTTATGTATATAATTCCACATGTGTTAATTCATAGTTTTGATGCCTTCAGTGTGAATCTACAATTTTCATAGTCGGGAAAATAAAGAAAACTCTTTGAATGAGAAGGTGTTTTCAAACTTTTGGTCTGTACTGTATGTGAAGAACTTCCTAGGCCCAATACCTGTTATTATAGAAAAGGCTCACCGCGCTCTTCGCCCTCGTCCAAAACCCTCAGAGCCCCCTAGAGACATTATCTGTTGTTTTCTCAACTTCCAAGAGAAGGAGGCAGTCTTGTCTAAAGCGCGAGATGCAACTGAAGTTCTTTTCGCAAACAACAAGATTAACATCTACCAAGATTTAGCACCTGTGACCCTAAAAAAGCATAGAGCGGTCAAACCTTTAACTGACTGGCTCAGATCTCACAATGTGCCTTATCGCTGGCCTTTACATTCGGTCTTTCCTTTTTCCACAATTGCCACCACAGATCTGGATCAGGTATATGACCACCTGGAGATCCCACCCTTAGAAATTAAAAATTGGAACCTCATCCAAGATTTGGACTCCCTTCCGGAAATACCGAAGATCATCCCATTTGAAATTCACCAGACTTCGAAATCCCAGCGCCAGAAGAAGAAAAACACACCTTTAGCTCCAAGAAGACTCATCACAGACACCTTCTGAAGTGACCACTTCAAGTTCACCTTACACCAGAAGACATAATTTCTCAAGAACCCTAAAAGAAAGAAAGAAGACACCTGAAGAGACACCCCAAAATATTTCCTATACTTAGGACTTTTACTTCCTCATTATATTATTGCAGTGTCCAGATAAGAATTCACCAGTCTTCTTTCTTCTCTCAGCATCCCTAAACCTCTCCCTCTCACCCCAACCCTTCATCCTAGACCCCTATTCATTCCCCCTCTCCTAACTACAACTGTTCTCTGAACCTTTTGGGAGTTTTCCCTCCCCCCACCCAACTTAGTCCCTAGTCATGTCTTATGGCTTGGAACAATGGATACTTCTCTAATGTAAGGGGCTATTCATTCTTCCCAAGGAGACGGGGGACTAGGGCTATGGACTAGTCCTATTTGGCCTGTCTGTTGCCCCAGCCCACCCACCACTTTAAACAAGGGTAGAAGATTGGCCTATCAATGGTTTTTGAACCAACCTATCCCCCATATGACCTCACCGTGGTCTACGTCTCGGGCTACCCCAAGTTTATGTTTCATTTTTTGTTTCATTTTTTGTTTATTATTCTTGTTGTCTCTGTTACCCTAGGACATACCCACACCATCTGGAGTGGGGAGCTATTGAGGAAGGTCTGAAGCTCTTCTTCTACTTCTTCAGGAAGATGAGTACCACCCTCTCACTTCTACATCACAACACTCCATGCACAATCTCCTTAGATTTTCACACCTCTTTAGCTACACCCAATGGCTGATGTGAAAATAGCCTCCTATAATGTTAGAGGCTTCAACTCCCTCTCTAAAAGAACCACATTTTTGGGGTCCTGAGCAGAGACAAAGCTAACGTGATATTCTTACAGGAAACTCATCTTAAAATAAACCACTTTCCAAATCTTAACTATTCTCACTACTCCCAATGGTTTCATTGCGGCTCCCCCTCATCCAAATCCAAAGGAGTCAGTATTGGCTTCCAGAAGGGTTTTCCCTTTCAACTAATAGATCAGATGAAGGACCCAGACGGGAGATACTTAATGTTAAAAGGGCAAATTGTGTACCATATATATACCTTTATTAATGTAACAGCAAACAAATTCAGTGGCTTAAACAGGTTATGGACGAGGCGGATTCTTTTAGGGATGGTATCACAATCTTTGGAGGGGACCTTAATTTGGTCATTAACCCTTTACTGGACTCTTCATCACACAAATCTTCCCACTCTCAGAGAGCATTAAGCTCCCTCATTTCCAAATTCTGGAAAGACCATCTGGTTGATGCACGGAGGACCTTACACAAAGACTCCATTGATTACTCTTTCTTTTCTCCAGTTCATGGATCAAATCAGCGGCTGGATTACTTATTCAAATCAAAGGACCACTCCCCAATTTACCTATCCTTAGCCAGCCCCAGGCAACAACGCACCTGTAAGACCTGGTGCTTAAATGAACAACTTTTGGGCTTACCTGACACTAAATCCCACCTACAACAATTACTGTCTGACTTTTTCACTCTCAACGACACCCCTGAAATCTCACCCCAAACCCTGTGGGACGCCCACAAAGCCTTCATAAGAGGCCATCTGATTAGCATGGGAGCCCACATTAAAAAGGAAAGAACCAAACAAATTGAGGACCTGCATAATAATATCAGACTTCTTGAAAAATTACACAAACAATCATTACTACAGCTCCACCTGACCAAATTAGTCTCATATAGGACTACTCTCAAAAACCTCCTTAACTCAATATCAGCAAAGTATTACTTTCACTTTCAACACAAAATCTTCGCACATGTCAACAAAGCTTCTAAATTTGCGATGCAAAGAACAAAAAAAAAGATTAAGCAATTATGTCCACAAACTCAAAGACCCCGCATCCCAAACTTGTGATCCTCAACAAATAGCCAAACATTTCAGAAGCTTTTATGAATCCCTGTATAATGTAGATCTTACAGACCCGAACCCAATCATTGACCAATCCAAGACTCCCCTTAAAGAATATCTAGACAAATTAAACCTCCCTACCCTATCTGACACCGATAGACAAAGCCTAGCTCTCCCATTTACTTCCGAAGAACTTTCGGAAGCCATTCAACAATCCCCCAAAGGGAAAAGCCAAGGCCCCGATTGCCTCCCAATCCCCTACTATTCCACATTTTTAGATATTTTAAGCCCCTATTTACTCAAAGTATTCAATTCCACATTTGAAGGTACTTCCCTATCTAGTGATAAGACCAAAGCCCATATAACACTAATCCCAAAGGAAGGCAAAGATCATACTCTATGCCAAAATTACAGATCCATTTCACTCCTCAATGTGGACCTTAAACTCTTGGTCAAGTTATTGGCCAACAGACTAGCAAAACTCCTACCCCTCCTGATACACAGAGATCAAGTAGGATTTGTGAAAGGGAGAGAGGGAAAAGATAACACAACCAGAGTCTTAAAGGGGTATTCCCACTTCATTAAATAGGCTTTTACTAATTCATTTCCCCCCACTGAACATTTCTTCTTATATATGTCATTTAAAAAAACTTACCATTCATCCTAAAAAAGGTCCTTTTAGAACCCTGTGTTTACTCTGGTGTCCCATGGATACGGCCTCATCTCGCCGGCCGCATCCATGTGCCGCGCCTGCGCACCACAGCCTAAGATATTCATCGGCCGGCCTCTCCAGTAATATGTGAATGCGCACGTCCGTGCATGCGCAGTATATCCAGCGCGTCTGAGATAGAGCTGCGCATGCGCGGGCATCCGAACAGTTCGGGCGAGTCAGCGGAGTGAGCGGACGGACGTCGGAGGAACGGGATACTATTTCCTAAAAGGTAAGTATAATATCTACTGGCCCACTATTCCACCAACGATTATTGAATATGGGGCAATAAAGGGGGTTCATCGTGAATTCAAAGGGGGCAATTTTATGTACACTGGGGGCAACTCTATGAATTCTATGGACACTGGGGGCAACTGCATGCTATGTATGGACACTGGGGGCAACTCTATGTATTTTATGGACACTGGGGGCAACTCAATGAATTGTATGGACACTGGGGGAAAGAGAGAAACAGATGTAGTAGAGCTGAATATGCGGCTGTTCTGATACAGTGCTGTTTGAAGAGAGAAACAGATGTAGTAGAGCTGAATATGCGGCTGTTCTGATACAGTGCTGTTTGAAGAGAGAAACAGATGTAGTAGAGCTGAATATGTGGCTGTTCTGATACAGTGCTGTTTGAAGAGAGAAACAGATGTAGTAGAGCTGAATATGCGGCTGTTCTGACACAGTGCTGGTTGAAGAGTAAAACAGACAGATGTAGCAGAGCTGTATATGAAGCTTTTCAAACACTGGAGAAGACACATGTAGCTGAGCTGTATATGCATCTATAAAGATACATAGTGTGAGGTTTATACACAACTGGAATACAGCTGTAATGGAAACAAATCTGCATCAGTGCTGGTGGGGGGGGGGGGGGGGGTTGGTCAAGCTTTTGGGCTAATGTATAATATGGAATTATAGTTTTTGATGCACAGAATGGGTTTGTAAAAGATCAGACAGATATTTTATGTGTAAAACTGTACACTGAGCTCACTTCACATGGCTCTCTGAGTGACCATTCCCCTCAGACACTGCAGACTGATGAGTCATACTATTCACATGAACTAGCACGCAGGACTCAGCTCTCAGTGTGATGTCATAAGGAGGCGTGGCCGGCCTTCACTCTAGCTGCCTAAGCCTAAGCCTTAGCAGCAGAAAAACCAGGAAGTTAACAGCTAGCTGGCAGCAATTGAGAATGAAGTAGCAAGATGGGAATACCCCTTTAAATATTATATATTTTGCGAAATGCAAACGCATTCCCCTTATCCTTCTCAGCACAGATGCTGAGAAGGCTTTTGATAGAGTGAAATGGTCCTTCATGAAACAGGTACTAATAACCCAAAACTTTCCAATTGCATTTCTCTCAGCGATAGACGCAATGTACATCAATGCTTCAGTGTCCATCTCGGTTAACAACCAAATCTCAGACCCCTTCCTTAAAATAAACGGAACTCGACAGGGCTGCCCCTTATGCCCCCTTTTTTTTTGTACTAACACTGGAGCCACTCCTCCAGACAATTAGAACTGACAGAGAGATTAAAGGCCTAACTTTAGGGGATCAGGATCACAAAACAGCCGCATTTGCGGAAGATCTGCTTGTTATAATTAGCAATCCAGACATTGCCCTTCCTAAGATTGACCAACATCTTGAGAGCTACAGTTAATTTTCCAACTTCAGAGTTAACCATAATAAGTCCCTGATTATTAGTCTAGGCATTTCCACCCCTCATAGGAAAAAATTAGAACAGTGCTCCCCGTTCAATTGGCCCTCGCCCTACTTATCATACCTGGGAGTGAAAATTAGCCCTGACCCAAATCAACTCTTCTCTCTTAACTATACCCCCCTTCTAAAAATATTACAGAGATACTAAATAACCTAGACCTCCCTATTCTATCTTGGTTTGGAAGAAAAAATATCCTAACGTCCCTAGTATTACCAAAATTAACCTACCTCCAACAAGTCCTTCCTATCCCGATCCCCAAAACGTACTATAATTCCCTAAGATCTATCTTCAGATCTTTCATCTGGAACAAAAATAAATCCAGACTCTCATACGAAACCTTGAGCCGCACCAAAAAACCTGGGTGGGATAGCCCTGCCGGACCCCAGTAAAGCAATCCTCCTTGCTAGAGTGGTTGATTGGTTGAGAGCTCCACCAAGCAAATCATGGGTCTCTATGGAACAATCAATACTAGGCGCCTCTTTCAGAGCCCTACTTTTGAGCTCCAAAACTACCCAATTGGCCCCCACCCACGCTACTCCTTTTGTTAAAGCCACTCTCTCTGCTTGGGACTGGTTTAAAAATATGCAGTACTCCATTCCCCTCCCCACTTTTACAAATTAGAGATGTCCTCCACTTAGCCCCAAAAGCTTTATACGATAGCCTCCCCTTCAAAATAAGACCTTCTACTTTAGGGATACATTAATTTTTCCAGTACTCCCAAGCTCCCACATTGGAAAACATAAAACAAAAACTAGAGACCCACTACCCACATACAAATTCTCAGTATTTTCTTTTAGAGCTTATTTCTCCCAGAATATTAGTTTAAGTGACCTCTATAGGCCTCAAGTATGGTTTGAGAGCCTAGTTGGTAACCTCCAAAACCCCCTGAAACCCATTTCACAAATTTACTAAAGAATTAGAATCCCTCCAATGAGGGTCACCCCAGCTTTTATCAGGCAATGGGAAAAAGACTTTGATGTAACTTTCACCAACTCAGAAATAGAACTCATCCTCTCCTCCCCCCATAAATCCTCCAGATGCGTAAGGCTACAAGAAAATGGCTACAAGATCATCACAAGATGGTATAAAACCCCTGATAAAACCTTTAGGTTCTCGACATCTGCCTCTGATACTTGTTGGAGATGCCTGAAAGAAAGATGCACCTTTCTCCATATCTGGTGGTCATGCCCCAGTATCAACCAATAGTGGGCGCAAATTTTCGAAAAATGCAACCAAATTTGCGGGAGTTCGTTACAACCATCTCCCGAGTCCGCCCTTCTAAACCTTTACCCACCTGCCTATAATAGTCCTGAATTACAGCTGTTTAGACACTTGATAATGGCAGCCAGGATTTTGATACCGAAACATTGGCTCTCTGCGGACATTCCATCAATTGAACAATGGTCCCTTAAAGTAGACCAGATCTACAGGTTTGAAGAAATCTCTTCATGGGAAATGCATGCAAATCATAAGTTTACTGAAATCTGGCATAAATGGAAAGTATTCAGAGAACAATGATTCACCCAGAAATTGAGCAGAACACTCTCTGATACAATTTTCCACCCTCAAATGTCAGTGACTGACCTGTGAAATTGACTTTTCCAGATTCAATTATACACAGAACCACAACAGAGACTCAGTGTTTAAAACCTTGTATTTGATATGTTCATCACATGTTATTACTAGGAGGAATTTCGAACCTCCAAAATCTGTATTGAAGATCTTATTCAATAAAACAATAAAAATAAAAAAAGTATAGTGTTAATCTGTTGTTGTTGCTGGGCAGAAGTCTAGACCAATCACAGCCAGCTTCTCACACAGCAAAAGTTTTCACCAATCACAGTCAGCCTCACACACAGCCTGTCTGGGAATTCCTCCAGCTCCTAGCTGCTGGAATCATTACTCACCAGAGAGAGGATCTGAACAGACACACAGTTCCAGTCAGAGTCCAGTTTTATGGGAACAAGAGGCCAAAATAGGTATTTAGAACATTTATATAATGTTAGTATTGTCTTTAGAACTGTTTACTGAACTAGATACATATATTTACTTACAGTTCCACCTATAGCAACCATACAATTGAAAATACAAATTGCAAGCTACAAATTGCAGGCATTCAGATTCCATATTGCAATACAAATTGCATACAACCATACCAGATCATACTCAACCAATCTGCAAATGGTCACTGCTAACTGCATACTGCAAGTAAACTATTAGTTAGACCTCAGATATACCTCTCAGAGAGATCATAAAGTGATTAACCACTTCAGCCCCCCTAGCTTAAACCCCCTCATGACCAGACCACTTTTTACAATTCTGCACTACACTATTTTCACAGTTTATTGCTCGATCATGCAACTTACCACCCAAATGAATTTTACCTCCTTTTCTTCTCACTAATAGAGCTTTCATTTGGTGGCATTTCATTGCTGCTGACATTTTTACTTTTTTTGTTTTTAATCGAAATTTAATGAAATTTTTGCAAAAAAATGACATTTTTCAATTACAGTTGTAATTTTTTTTTAAAAAAACGACACCTATATAAAAAAAATTCGCTAAATTTATTGTTCTACATGTCTTTGATAAAAAAAAAATGTTTAGGTAAAAAAATAATGGTTTGGGTAATAGTTATAGCGTTTACAAACTATGGTACAAAAATGTGAATTTCCGCTTTTTGAAGCAGCTCTGAATTTCTGAGCACCTGTCATGTTTTCTGAGGTTCTACAATGCCCATACAGTAGAAAAACCCCACAAATGACCCAATTTTGGAAAGTAGACACCCAAAGGTATTTGCTGATGGGCATAATAAGTTCATAGAACTTTTAATTTTTTGTCACAAGTTAGTGGAAAATGATAAATCTTTTTTTCTTTTTCTTTTTTTCCTTACAAAGTCTCATATTTCACTAACTTGTGAAAAAAAAAAAAAACTTCCATAAACTCACTATGCCCATCATGAAATACCTTGGGGTGTCTTCTTTCCAAAAAGAGTTCACTTGTGGGGTAGTTATACTGCCCTGGCATTTTAGTGGCCCAAATGCGTGCAAAATAATTTGAAATCAAAATCTGTAAAAAATGGCCTGTGAAATCCTAAAGGTGCTCTTTGGAATGTGGGCCCCTTTGCCCACCTAGGCTGCAAAAAAGTGTCACACATGTGGTATCGCCGTACTCAGGAGAAGTTGGGGAATGTGTTTTCAGGTGTGATTTTACAAATACCCATGCTGGGTGAGATAAATATCTTGGCAAAAGACAACTTTTTCCATTTTTTTATACAAAGTTGGCATTTGACCAAGATATTTATCTCACCCAGCATGGGTATATGTAAAATGACACCCCAAAACACATTCCCCAACTTCTCCTGAGTACGGCGATACCACATGTACCAAGGTATTCAATGAGGGGCATGGAGAGTTCATAGAAAAACATTTTTGGGGCACAAGTTAGCGGAAATTTTTTATTTTTTTTCTCACAAAGTCTCTCTTTCCGCTAACTTGGAACAAAAATTTCAATCTTTCATGGACTCAATATGCCCCTCACAGAATACTTTTGGGTGTCTTCTTTCCGAAATGGGGTCACATGTGGGGTATTTATACTGCCCTGGCATTTTAGGGGCCCTAAAGCGTGAGAAGAAGTCTTGAATATAAATGTCTAAAAAATGTTATGCATTTGGATTCCGTGAGGGGTATGGTGAGTTCATGTGAGATTTTATTTTTTGACACAAGCTAGTGGAATATGAGACTTTGTAAGAAAAAAAATAAAAATAAAATAAAAATCAATTTCCGCTAACTTGTGCCCAAAAATTTTCTGAATGGAGCCTTACAGGGGGGTGATCAATGACAGGGGGGTGATTAAGGAGGCTATATGGGGTGATCACCCCATGTCATTGATCACCACCCTGTCATTGATCACCCCCCTGTAAGGCTCCATTCAGACGTCCGTATGTGTTTTGCGGATCCGATCCATAAATGCGTGTATCCGTGAAACACATACGGACGTCTGAATGGAGCCTTACAGGGGGGTGATCATCCCATATAGACTCCCTGATCACCCCCCTGTAAGGCTCTATTCAGACATCCGTATGCGTTATGCGGATCCGATCCATGGATGCGTGGATCCGTAAAACACATACGGACGTCTGAATGGAGCCTTACAGGGGGTTATCAATGACAGGGGGGTGATCAGGGAGTTTATATGGGGTGATCAGGGGTTAATAAGTGACAGGGGGGGGTGTAGTGTAGTGGTGGTTGGTGCTACTTTACAGAGCTACCTGTGTCCTCTGGTGGTCAATCCAAGCAAAAGGGACCACCAGAGGACCAGGTAGCAGGTATATTAGATGCTGTTATCAAAACAGCGTCTAATATACCTGTTACGGGTTAAAAAAATCGCATCTACAGCCTGCCAGCGAACGATCGCCGCTGGCAGGCTGTAGATCCACTCGCTTACCGGCTGCGCCTGTGTGCGCGCGTTCACAGGAAATCTCGCGTCTCGCGAGATGACGCATAGATGCGTCAAGGAGGAATGAATCGACCGCCTCCGGAACGCATCCCTGCGTTAGGCGGTCCGGAGGCGGTTAAATAACTTAAAGTGAGGGTACAGATACTCAAGAGAGAAAAATATCCACCATTTTATGTTGAATGACACGATTGAACAGTTGAATCACCATCTTATGCATACCGCCATTTTGTGATATCTTTTCATCACGTGTTATGTACATGGATTATCTGCTGCGGAGGCGGCAGTGTTATATATGAAGAAAAGTTGAAATGAATAAAGATGTTATTTAAAACATTTGGTGTGCTCTTTAAACCTACTGTTTTTATAGAACAGCGCTAGAGGAGTTACAGAGTAATAGACAGTCTGGTTAGACTAATAGTCAGAGATACCAAAATTCTTCTAATGCCACCGCGCAAAAGGCACTTCATAAGATAAGATAAGATGCCTTTATTGTTGTAGTGTCCCACTAGGTAAAGGTGGGCACTACACAAGAGTTAATATGCCTATTGCATTAATGTAATGTTTACTGTTCATTTCCCTGTATTATCTGGGTGTCAGGCCTGTCAGGGTATAGTTTAGCCTCCTAGACGCTAGAGGGAGCTAGAGAGCACTAGGTATATATAGGTAGGCCCAGACAGGGGAGAGTTAGTTCATGCCAGGTGGCTAGAAGTGAACATAGTCAGCCTGAAGCTCCTGAGTCTAAGCTTAGCTCAGTAGAGTCACCCCAGGAGAAGAATCTACCTCCTGGGAGAAACCTGCAGCAACCCAGCACAGGAACAGAACAACCAGCTCAGATAAGTAAGCTGATGGGCAGAGGTACTTTAGTATAGAAGCAAGTGCCAATACTGGAGGAAGATTTGTTACCAAGAATTAAAGCCAGCATTTAGGCATCCGGGCCTTGGGATCCAGCCAGCTAGAATAGCTGAGGGGATAGAGCAGCATTGTACTGCAAAGCATTAACTGTTTACCCTCCAAGTATCCTGCAAGACTTATACCTGCCATATTGTGAAGTAAACCTGCTGTGCATTTGTGATAAAAGGGACTGCATCATTATCAACTGTATGTTCAAAGTTGGACTGTTTCCCAAAGTAAAGCAACGTTTGGTTTACCATACCATCTGTGTACTCCATTACTACTCCTATAAATCGGTGTGCCACCGTTACAGGCACTGGCGTCACGATCCTTAAAGGGACCTTGCTTCAGGCACTCAAAATACCTTCAACATCCAGGACACCTCACACACCATCAGGCCTGGTCCCTCCATACAGAGTGTGCCCCCAGAGGAACTTGTGTCTACCTCTCTGTCGCCACCAGACATCTGAGAAGCTCTGACAGATGCCTTTCAGAACCTCCTCCTTGAGGTTCCTTTGTTTTGCTTTCATTTTCTCATCTCGTTAGCCTCTCTCAGCTGTCATGTAGTTGCACTAATTGCATCCCTTTAAATCCCTCCCCATAGTGCATCAGTTTGCGGTTTATATTACTTCCTGGAGTGTGTGCATGTTGATCCTACTTCTGAGTCTTCTACAAGATAAGTTTTGTTCATTCATTTGTTTTTTTACTTTTGCTGGATCCCAGTTGACCCTGACTCCCTCTGTATCTAGTGTAGGGAGCCGGTGGTCGTGTCCCCTCACTATTATAGGGTGTTCAGGTGTTATACAGTCGAGGTACGAGGATATGCGATCATCTACCATTGGGATTTTTGCATAGGCTGAGCAGTAAAGGAGAGAGCCAGATCTGATGCAGGGCTCTCCCTTTTTGTTCCTTAGTTTTGGATCCAGTCAGTCGTATATTCATTTTGTGTTTTCTTGTTTCCTGTACACCTTCCGTGACATTATAAACCGCCAAAACCGTCTCAAGCATGAATCCGGTTTCAACCTTGATTGACCGCATGCAGGGTCTTTCACTGGAGGTAGCAGATCTCCGGAAAACTGTCTTTCAGTTTGAGGTGACCGTTTCTGCTTGCGTTCATAGGGTTTGTTCTAAGCCTAAGATCTCGCTCCCGGATACGTTCTCCGGGGGTAGTGAGAATTTTGTTTGTTTTAGAGAAGCTTGCAAACTCCATTTTCGCCTACTTACCCATTCCTCTGGTGATGAGGAACGGAGGGTGGGGATCATCATATCGCTGCTCAGGGATAACGCTCAGTCCTGGGCCTTTTCGCTGCCGGTGGGGGCACGGCCCCTCCGTTCAGTGGATGAATTATTTTTAGCCCTGGGTCAGATATATGATGATCCGGATCGTATTGCTCTGGCTAAGTCTAGACTACGTCATTTATGTCAGGGTAAACAATCCGCAGAGATATACTGTTCAGAATTTCGGAGATGGGCAGCAGATACTGGTTGGAATGATGCTGCACTCCGAAGTCAATTTTGCCATGGTCTTTCAGAGGGATTGAAAGATGCATTTGCCTTTCAAGAGAGACCTACCTCCTTGGATTCGGCCATGTCTCGGGCCGTTCGTATTGACAGGTGTCTTAGAGAGAGAGGAGAGATCACTCCTTCCTGTCATACTCAATCCCAGGACAGTGCGGCGGTCTCATTCAGTGCACAGGGGTCTCAGTCGCTGTCAATCCCGTCTGAGCAGGGGCCCATGCAGCTGGGTTTGCTTGCCTCTGACAATAGAGGATTCAGCCCTCATGGGAAGGTTTGTTTCTGTTGTGGAGGTATAAATCATTTGGCAAATGTTTGTCCCTCTAGGAGATTCAGGCAGTTTTTTGGGAGTAATAAAGAAACAAAAAGAAAAAAATCCTTTAAAAATGTTCCATCTGTTACCATTGGCAGGGTTGAGGCGGAAATTGAAGGTTTTCCGTTTGCTTGTAGTTCCCGTTTTGTCCTGCCTGCCAGGGTGGCGCTAGAGAGCAAGAACATTTTTTGTGAGATTTTTGTAGATAGTGGAGCAGCTGTCAATCTCATTGATAATCAATTTGCTATAACTCATGGTTTCCAGGTATGCACTTTGGGAAAGGATATTCCTGTTTTTGCTATTGATTCTGCTCCACTTTCTCAGAAATCATTAAAGGGCATAGTTCACAATATCCGTTTGATTGTGAGTGATGCTCATGTTGAGGATGTGTCATGTTTCGTCCTTAGCGGGTTGCCTACTCCTCTAGTGTTGGGGCTACCCTGGCTCACTAAACAACCCCACCATTGATTGGCAAGCGCGGCAAATAAATGGTTGGAGTGACTTTTGCTGAGAGAATTGCCTCACGACATCTGTTTCTGAGGTTTCTACTAAGACTGTACCATCTTTTCTCTCATAATTTTCGGATGTCTTCTCTGAGAGTGGTGTTCAGGACTTGCCCCCGCACAGGGAGTACGATTGCCCCAGGCGAGTAATCTCACCCCAGGCGCCAAGCTGCCTAAATCTCGTTTATACAATCTCTCCCAACCTGAAAGGGTCGCTATGCGTGCTTATATCTCTGAGAGTCTGAGAAAGGGACACATACGACCCTCGAAGTCACCTGTTGCCGCTGTTTTTTTCTTTGTTAAGAAAAAAGATGGTTCTTTAAGACCATGTCTGGATTTCAGGGAGCTGAACAGTATCACTATTCGTGAGCCTTATCCGCTTCCTCTGATCCCGGACCTGTTTAACCAGATTGTTGGGGCTAAAGTTTTTTCCAAGTTAGATCTAAGAGGGGCATACAACCTGGTCAGGGTCAGAGAAGGAGACGAATGGAAGACAGCCTTCAATACCCCTGAGGGCCAGTTTGAGAATTTGGTTATGCCTTTTGGTTTGATGAATGCTCCAGCCGTTTTTCAGCATTTTGTGAACAGCATTTTTTATCATTTAATGGGGAAATTTGTATAGGTGTATCTGGATGAAATTTTGATTTTTTCTCCTGATTTCAAAACTCATAGCTAGGGATGAGCGAACTCGAACTGTATAGTTCGGGTTCGTACCGAATTTTGGGGTGTCCGTGACACGGACACGAACCCGGACATTTTCGTAAAAGTCCGGGTTCGGGTTCGGTGTTCGTCGCTTTATTGGCGCTTTTGTGACGCTTTCTTGGCGCTTTTTGAAAGGCTGCAAAGCAGCCAATCAACAAGCGTCATACTACTTGCCCCAAGAGGCCGTCACAGCCATGCCTACTATTGGCATGGCTGTGATTGGCCAGAGCACCATGTGACCCAGCCTCTATTTAAGCTGGAGTCACATAGCGCCGCCCGTCACTCTGCTCTGATTAGCGTAGGGAGAGGTTGCGGCTGCGACAGTAGGGCGAGATTAGGCAGATTAACTCCTCCAAAGGACTTGATTATTGATCGATCTGCAGCTGTGGGTCATTGAGCTGCTGATACTCAATTGCTCACTGTTTTTAGGCTGCCCAGACCGTTTGTCAGTCACTTTTTTCTGGGGTGATCAGCGGCCATTTTGTGTCTTGTGGTGCGCCAGCACAAGCTGCGACCAAGTGCATTTAACCCTCAATGGTGTGGTTGTTTTTTGGCTAAAGCCTACATCAGGGTGAAGCTGTCACACCAAGTGCATTTAACCAGCAATAGTCTGTTTATTTTTTGGCCATATACTACATCAGGGGCAAGCTGCGCCCGTCACCAAGTGCATTTAACCCTCAGTAGTGTGGTTGGTCAAGCTGTCACACCAAGTGCATTTAACCAGCAATAGTCTGTTCATTTTTTGGCCATATACTACATCAGGGGCAAGCTGCGCCCGTCACCAAGTGCATTTAACCCTCAGTAGTGTGGTTGGTCAAGCTGTCACACCAAGTGCATTTAACCAGCAATAGTCTGTTCATTTTTTGGCCATATACTACATCAGGGGCAAGCTGCGCCTGTCACCAAGTGCATTTAACCCTCAGTAGTGTGGTTGGTCAAGCTGTCACACCAAGTGCATTTAACCAGCAATAGTGTGGTTATTTTTTGGCCATATCCCAGTCTAATTCTGTCACTAAATCCATACCGGTCACCCAGCGCCTAAATACTAGGCCTCAAATTTATATCCCGCTAAATCTGTCGTTACCGCTGTACTGTTGTGGCTGGGCAAGTTATTTAGTGTCCGTCAAAGCACATTTTTTGTTCTGGGTTGAAATACAATTCCCAATTTAGCAATTTCATAATTTAGTGGTTTCTGCTGTATCAGAGCTATTTGAAATCTATCCCTAAAAGGGTATATAATATTCAAGGTGCACATAGGGTCATTCGGAATAACTTCACACACACGCTACTGTGCATTTTCAAGTCTAATTCTGTCAGTAAATCCATACCGGTCACCCAGCGCCTAAATATTAGGCCTCAAATTTATATCCCGCTAAATCTGTCGTTACCGCTGTACTGTTGTGGCTGGGAAAGTTATTTAGTGTCCGTCAAAGCACATTTTTTGTTCTGGGTTGAAATACAATTCCCAATTTAGCAATTTCATAATTTAGTGGTTTCTGCTATATCAGAGCTATTTGAAATCTATCCCTAAAAGGGTATATAATATTCAAGGTGCACATAGGGTCATTCAGAATAACTTCACACACACGCTACTGTGCATTTCCAAGTCTAATTCTGTCAGTAAATCTATACCGGTCACCCAGCGCCTAAATACTAGGCCTCAAATTTATATTCAGCTGAATTTGAATACAATACATTGGGCCAAATAATATTTTTGTTGTTGTGGTGAACGATAACAATGAGGAAAACATCTAGTAAGGGACGCGGACGTGGACATGGTCGTGGTGGTGTTAGTGGACCCTCTGGTGCTGGGAGAGGACGTGGCCGTTCTGCCACATCCACACGTCCTAGTGTACCAACTACCTCACGTCCCAGTAGCCGCCAGAATTTACAGCGATATATGGTGGGGCCCAATGCCGTTCTAAGAATGGTAAGGCCTGAGCAGCTAGAGGCATTAGTCAATTGGGTGGCCGACAGTGGATCCAGCACGTTCACATTATCTCCCACCCAGTCTTCTGCAGAAAGCGCACAGATGGCGCCTGAAAACCAACCCCATCAGTCTGTCACATCACCCCCATGCATACCAGGGAAACTGTCTCAGCCTCAAGTTATGCAGCAGTCTCTTATGCTGTTTGAAGACTCCGCTGGCAGGGTTTCCCAAGGGCATCCACCTAGCCCTTCCCCAGCGGTGAAAGACATAGAATGCACTGACGCACAACCACTTATGTTTCCTGATGATGAGGACATGGGAATACCACCTCAGCATGTCTCTGATGATGACGAAACACAGGTGCCACACTTTCTGCAGTGTGCAGACTGAACAGGAGGTCAGGGATCACGACTGGGTGGAAGACGATGCAGGGGACGATGAGGTCCTAGACCCCACATGGAATGAAGGTCGTGCCACTGACTTTCACAGTTCGGAGGAAGAGGCAGTGGTGAGACCGAGCCAACAGCGTAGCAAAAGAGGGAGCAGTGGGCAAAAGCAGAACACCTGCTGCCAAGAGACTCCGCCTGCTACTGACCGCCGCCATCTTGGACCGAGCACCCCAAAGGCAGCTTCAAGGAGTTCCCTGGCATGGCACTTCTTCAAACAATGTGCTGACGACAAGACCCGAGTGGTTTGCACGCTGTGCCATCAGAGCCTGAAGCGAGGCATTAACGTTCTGAACCTTAGCACAACCTGCATGACCAGGCACCTGCATGCAAAGCATGAACTGCAGTGGAGTAAACACCTTAAAACCAAGGAAGTCACTCAGGCTCCCCCTGCTACCTCTTCTGCTGCTGCCGCCTCGGCCTCTTCTGCTGCTGCCGCCTCGGCCTCTTCTGCTGCTGCCGCCTCGGCCTCTTCTGCTGCTGCCGCCTCGGCCTCTTCCTCCGCCTCTGGAGGAACGTTGGCACCTGCCGCCCAGGAAACAGGGGATGTACCACCAACACCACCACCACCTCCGTCACCAAGCTTCTCAACTAGGGATGAGCGAACTCGAACTGTATAGTTCGGGTTCGTACCGAATTTTGGGGTGTCCGTGACACGGACCCGAACCCGGACATTTTCGTAAAAGTCCGGGTTCGGGTTCGGTGTTCGTCGCTTTCTTCGCGCTTTTGTGACGCTTTCTTGGCGCTTTTTGAAAGGCTGCAAAGCAGCCAATCAACAAGCGTCATACTACTTGCCCCAAGAGGCCATCACAGCCATGCCTACTATTGGCATGGCTGTGATTGGCCAGAGCACCATGTGACCCAGCCTCTATTTAAGCTGGAGTCACATAGCGCCGCCCGTCACTCTGCTCTGATTAGCGTAGGGAGAGGTTGCGGCTGCGACAGTAGGGCGAGATTAGGCAGATTAACTCCTCCAAAGGACTTGATTAACTGATCGATCTGCAGCTGTGGATCATTGAGCTGCTGATCCTCAATTGCTCACTGTTTTTAGGCTGCACAGACCGTTTGTCAGTCTCATTTTTCTGGGGTGATCGGCGGCCATTTTGTGTCTTGTGGTGCGCCAGCACAAGCTGCGACCAAGTGCATTTAACCCTCAATGGTGTGGTTGTTTTTTGGCTAAAGCCTACATCAGGGTGAAGCTGTCACACCAAGTGCATTTAACCAGCAATAGTCTGTTCATTTTTTGGCCATATACAAAATCAGGGGCAAGCTGCGCCTGTCACCAAGTGCATTTAACCCTCAATGGTGTGGTTGTTTTTTGGCTAAAGCCTACATCAGGGTGAAGCTGTCACACCAAGTGCATTTAACCAGCAATAGTCTGTTCATTTTTTGGCCATATACAAAATCAGGGGCAAGCTGCGCCTGTCACCAAGTGCATTTAACCCTCAATGGTGTGGTTGTTTTTTGGCTAAAGCCTACATCAGGGTGAAGCTGTCACACCAAGTGCATTTAACCAGCAATAGTCTGTTCATTTTTTGGCCATATCCCAGTCTAATTCTGTCACTAAATCCATACCGGTCACCCAGCGCCTAAATACTAGGCCTCAAATTTATATCCAGCTAAATCTGTCCCTAGTGCTGTAGCTGGGCGAGTTATTTAGTGTCCGTTCAAGCACATTTCTTGTTCTGGGTTGAAATACAATTCTCAATTTAGCAATTTCATAATTTAGTGGTTCCTGCTATATCAGAGCTCTTTGAAATCTATCCCAAAAAGGGTATATAATATTGAAGGTGCACATAGGGTCATTCAGAGTAACTTCACACACACCCGCTACTGTGTATTTCCAAGTCTAATTCTGTCACTAAATCCATACCGGTGACCCAGCGCCTAAATACTAGGCCTCAAATTTAATTCCCTCTAAATCTCTCGTTACCCACCGCTGTACTGTTGTTGCTGGGCAAGATATTTAGTGTCCGTCAAAGCACATTTTTTGTTCTGGGTTGAAGTACAATTCCCAATTTAGCAATTTCATAATTTAGTGGTTTCTGCTATATCAGAGCTATTTGAAATCTATCCCAAAAAGGGTATATAATATTGAAGGTGCACATAGGGTCATTCAGAATAACTTCACACACACCCGCTACTGTGTATTTCCAAGTCTAATTCTGTCACTAAACCCATACCTGTCACCCAGCGCCTAAATACTAGGCCTCAAATTTAAATCCCTCTAAATCTCTCGTTACCGTTGTCCTGTTGTAGCTGGGAAAGTTATTTAGTGTCCGTCAAAGCACATTTTTTGTTCTGGGTTGAAGTACAATTCCCAATTTAGCAATTTCATAATTTAGTGGTTTCTGCTATATCAGAGCTATTTGAAATCTATCCCAAAAAGGGTATATAATATTGAAGGTGCACATAGGGTCATTCAGAATAACTTCACACACACCCGCTACTGTGTATTTCCAAGTCTAATTCTGTCACTAAACCCATACCTGTCACCCAGCGCCTAAATACTAGGCCTCAAATTTAAATCCCTCTAAATCTCTCGTTACCGTTGTCCTGTTGTAGCTGGGAAAGTTATTTAGTGCCCGTCAAAGCACATTTTTTGTTCTGGGTTGAAGTACAATTCCCAATTTAGCAATTTCATAATTTAGTGGTTCCTGCTATATCAGAGCTATTTGAAATCTATCCCAAAAAGGGTATATAATATTGAAGGTGCACATAGGGTCATTCAGAATAACTTCACACACACCCGCTACTGTGTATTTCCAAGTCTAATTCTGTCACTAAATCCATACCGGTGACCCAGCGCCTAAATACTAGGCCTCAAATTTAATTCCCTCTAAATCTCTCGTTACCCACCGGTGTACTGTTGTTGCTGGGCAAGATATTTAGTGTCCGTCAAAGCACATTTTTTGTTCTGGGTTGAAGTACAATTCCCAATTTAGCAATTTCATAATTTAGTGGTTTCTGCTATATCAGAGCTATTTGAAATCTATCCCTAAAAGGGTATATAATATTGAAGGTGCACATAGGGTCATTCAGAATAACTTCACACACACCCGCTACTGTGTATTTCCAAGTCTAATTCTGTCACTAAACCCATACCTGTCACCCAGCGCCTAAATACTAGGCCTCAAATTTAAATCCCTCTAAATCTCTCGTTACCCACCACTGTACTGTTGTTGCTGGGCAAGATATTTAGTGTCCGTCAAAGCACATTTTTTGTTCTGGGTTGAAGTACAATTCCCAATTTAGCAATTTCATAATTTAGTGGTTTCTGCTATATCAGAGCTATTTGAAATCTATCCCTAAAAGGGTATATAATATTGAAGGTGCACATAGGGTCATTCAGAATAACTTCACACACACGCTTCTGTGCATTTCCAAGTCTAATTCTGTCACTAAATCCATACCGGTGACCCAGCGCCTAAATACTAGGCCTCAAATTTAAATCCCTCTAAATCTCTCGTTACCCACCGCTGTACTGTTGTTGCTGGGCAAGATATTTAGTGTCCGTCAAAGCACATTTTTTGTTCTGGGTTGAAGTACAATTCCCAATTTAGCAATTTCATAATTTAGTGGTTTCTGCTATATCAGAGCTATTTGAAATCTATCCCTAAAAGGGTATATAATATTGAAGGTGCACATAGGGTCATTCAGAATAACTTCACACACACGCTTCTGTGCATTTCCAAGTCTAATTCTGTCACTAAATCCATACCGGTGACCCAGCGCCTAAATACTAGGCCTCAAATTTAATTCCCTCTAAATCTCTCGTTACCCACCGCTGTACTGTTGTTGCTGGGCAAGATATTTAGTGTCCGTCAAAGCACATTTTTTGTTCTGGGTTGAAGTACAATTCCCAATTTAGCAATTTCATAATTTAGTGGTTTCTGCTATATCAGAGCTATTTGAAATCTATCCCTAAAAGGGTATATAATATTGAAGGTGCACATAGGGTAATTCAGAATAACTTCACACACACCCGCTACTGTGTATTTCCAAGTCTAATTCTGTCACTAAACCCATACCTGTCACCCAGCGCCTAAATACTAGGCCTCAAATTTAAATCCCTCTAAATCTCTCGTTACCCACCGCTGTACTGTTGTTGCTGGGCAAGATATTTAGTGTCCGTCAAAGCACATTTTTTGTTCTGGGTTGAAGTACAATTCCCAATTTAGCAATTTCATAATTTAGTGGTTTCTGCTATATCAGAGCTATTTGAAATCTATCCCTAAAAGGGTATATAATATTGAAGGTGCACATAGGGTCATTCAGAATAACTTCACACACACGCTTCTGTGCATTTCCAAGTCTAATTCTGTCACTAAATCCATACCGGTGACCCAGCGCCTAAATACTAGGCCTCAAATTTAAATCCCTCTAAATCTCTCGTTACCCACCGCTGTACTGTTGTTGCTGGGCAAGATATTTAGTGTCCGTCAAAGCACATTTTTTGTTCTGGGTTGAAGTACAATTCCCAATTTAGCAATTTCATAATTTAGTGGTTTCTGCTATATCAGAGCTATTTGAAATCTATCCCTAAAAGGGTATATAATATTGAAGGTGCACATAGGGTCATTCAGAATAACTTCACACACACGCTTCTGTGCATTTCCAAGTCTAATTCTGTCACTAAATCCATACCGGTGACCCAGCGCCTAAATACTAGGCCTCAAATTTAAATCCCTCTAAATCTCTCGTTACCCACCGCTGTACTGTTGTTGCTGGGCAAGATATTTAGTGTCCGTCAAAGCACATTTTTTGTTCTGGGTTGAAGTACAATTCCCAATTTAGCAATTTCATAATTTAGTGGTTTCTGCTATATCAGAGCTATTTGAAATCTATCCCTAAAAGGGTATATAATATTGAAGGTGCACATAGGGTCATTCAGAATAACTTCACACACACGCTTCTGTGCATTTCCAAGTCTAATTCTGTCACTAAATCCATACCGGTGACCCAGCGCCTAAATACTAGGCCTCAAATTTAAATCCCTCTAAATCTCTCGTTACCCACCGCTGTACTGTTGTTGCTGGGCAAGATATTTAGTGTCCGTCAAAGCACATTTTTTGTTCTGGGTTGAAGTACAATTCCCAATTTAGCAATTTCATAATTTAGTGGTTCCTGCTATATCAGAGCTATTTGAAATCTATCCCAAAAAGGGTATATAATATTGAAGGTGCACATTGGGTCATTCAGAATAACTTCACACACACCCGCTACTGTGTATTTTCAAGTCTAATTCTGTCACTAAACCCATACCTGTCACCCAGCGCCTAAATACTAGGCCTCAAATTTAAATCCCTCTAAATCTCTCGTTACCCACCGCTGTACTGTTGTTGCTGGGCAAGATATTTAGTGTCCGTCAAAGCACATTTTTTGTTCTGGGTTGAAGTACAATTCCCAATTTAGCAATTTCATAATTTAGTGGTTTCTGCTATATCAGAGCTATTTGAAATCTATCCCTAAAAGGGTATATAATATTGAAGGTGCACATAGGGTCATTCAGAATAACTTCACACACACGCTTCTGTGCATTTCCAAGTCTAATTCTGTCACTAAATCCATACCGGTCACCCAGCGCCTAAATACTAGGCCTCAAATTTATATCCCGCTGAATTTGAATACAATACATTGGGCCAAATAATATATTTGTTGTTGTGGTGAACCATAACAATGAGAAAAACATCTAGTAAGGGACGCGGACGTGGACATGGTCGTGGTGGTGTTAGTGGACCCTCTGGTGCTGGGAGAGGACGTGGCCGTTCTGCCACATCCACACGTCCTAGTGTACCAACTACCTCAGGTCCCAGTAGCCGCCAGAATTTACAGCGATATATGGTGGGGCCCAATGCCGTTCTAAGGATGGTAAGGCCTGAGCAGGTACAGGCATTAGTCAATTGGGTGGCCGACAGTGGATCCAGCACGTTCACATTATCTCCCACCCAGTCTTCTGCAGAAAGCGCACAGATGGCGCCTGAAAACCAACCCCATCAGTCTGTCACATCACCCCCATGCATACCAGGGAAACTGTCTCAGCCTCAAGTTATGCAGCAGTCTCTTATGCTGTTTGAAGACTCCGCTGGCAGGGTTTCCCAAGGGCATCCACCTAGCCCTTCCCCAGCGGTGAAAGACATAGAATGCACTGACGCACAACCACTTATGTTTCCTGATGATGAGGACATGGGAATACCACCTCAGCATGTCTCTGATGATGACGAAACACAGGTGCCAACTGCTGCGTCTTTCTGCAGTGTGCAGACTGAACAGGAGGTCAGGGATCAAGACTGGGTGGAAGACGATGCAGGGGACGATGAGGTCCTAGACCCCACATGGAATGAAGGTCGTGCCACTGACTTTCACAGTTCGGAGGAAGAGGCAGTGGTGAGACCGAGCCAACAGCGTAGCAAAAGAGGGAGCAGTGGGCAAAAGCAGAACACCCGCCGCCAAGAGACTCCGCCTGCTACTGACCGCCGCCATCTGGGACCGAGCACCCCAAAGGCAGCTTCAAGGAGTTCCCTGGCATGGCACTTCTTCAAACAATGTGCTGACGACAAGACCCGAGTGGTTTGCACGCTGTGCCATCAGAGCCTGAAGCGAGGCATTAACGTTCTGAACCTGAGCACAACCTGCATGACCAGGCACCTGCATGCAAAGCATGAACTGCAGTGGAGTAAACACCTTAAAACCAAGGAAGTCACTCAGGCTCCCCCTGCTACCTCTTCTGCTGCTGCCGCCTCGGCCTATTCTGCTGCTGCCGCCTCGGCCTCTTCCTCCGCCTCTGGAGGAACGTTGGCACCTGCCGCCCAGCAAACAGGGGATGTACCACCAACACCACCACCACCACCTCCGTCACCAAGCGTCTCAACCATGTCACACGCCAGCGTTCAGCTCTCCATCTCACAAACATTTGATAGAAAGCGTAAATTCCCACCTAGCCACCCTCGATCCCTGGCCCTGAATGCCAGCATTTCTAAACTACTGGCCTATGAAATGCTGTCATTTAGGCTGGTGGACACAGACAGCTTCAAACAGCTCATGTCGCTTGCTGTCCCACAGTATGTTGTTCCCAGCCGGCACTACTTCTCCAAGAGAGCCGTGCCTTCCCTGCACAACCAAGTATCCGATAAAATCAAGTGTGCACTGCGCAACGCCATCTGTAGCAAGGTCCACCTAACCACAGATACGTGGACCAGTAAGCACGGCCAGGGACGCTATATCTCCCTAACTGCACACTGGGTAAATGTAGTGGCAGCTGGGCCCCAGGCGGAGAGCTGTTTGGCGCACGTCCTGCCGCCGCCAAGGATCGCAGGGCAACATTCTTTGCCTCCTGTTGCCACCTCCTCCTTCTCGGCTTCCTCCTCCTCTTCTTCCACCTGCTCATCCAGTCAGCCACACACCTTCACCACCAACTTCAGCACAGCCCGGGGTAAACGTCAGCAGGCCATTCTGAAACTCATATGTTTGGGGGACAGGCCCCACACCGCACAGGAGTTGTGGCGGGGTATTGAACAACAGACCGACGAGTGGTTGCTGCCGGTGAGCCTCAAGCCCGGCCTGGTGGTGTGTGATAATGGGCGAAATCTCGTTGCAGCTCTGGGACTAGCCAATTTGACGCACATCCCTTGCTTGGCGCATGTGCTGAATTTGGTGGTGCAGAAGTTCATTCACAACTACCCCGACATGTCAGAGCTGCTGCATAAAGTGCGGGCCGTCTGTTCGCGCTTCCGGCGTTCACATCCTGCCGCTGCTCGCCTGTCTGCGCTACAGCGTAACTTCGGCCTTCCCGCTCACCGCCTCATATGCGACGTGCCCACCAGGTGGAACTCCACCTTGCACATGCTGGACAGACTGTGCGAGCAGCAGCAGGCCATAGTGGAGTTTCAGCTGCAGCACGCACGGGTCAGTCGCACTACAGAACAGCACCACTTCACCACCAATGACTGGGCCTCCATGCGAGACCTGTGTGCCCTGTTGCGCTGTTTCGAGTACTCCACCAACATGGCCAGTGGCGATGACACCGTTATCAGCGTTACAATACCACTTCTATGTCTCCTTGAGAAAACACTTAGGGCGATGATGGAACAGGAGGTGGCCCAGGAGGAGGAGGAGGAGGATGAGGAAGAGGGGTCATTTTTAGCACTTTCAGGCCAGTCTCTTCGAAGTGACTCAGAGGGAGGTTTTTTGCAACAGCAGAGGCCAGGTACAAATGTGGCCAGCCAGGGCCCACTACTGGAGGACGAGGAGGACGAGGATGAGGAGGAGGTGGAGGAGGATGAGGATGAAGCATGGTCACAGCGGGGTGGCACCCAACGCAGCTCGGGTCCATCACTGGTGCGTGGCTGGGGGGAAAGGCAGGACGATGACGATACGCCTCCCACAGAGGACAGCTTGTCCTTACCCCTGGGCAGCCTGGCACACATGAGCGACTACATGCTGCAGTGCCTGCGCAACGACAGCAGAGTTGCCCACATTTTAACCTGTGCGGACTACTGGGTTGCCACCCTGCTGGATCCACGCTACAAAGACAATGTGCCCACCTTACTTCCTGCACTGGAGCGTGATAGGAAGATGCGCGAGTACAAGCGCACGTTGGTAGACGCGCTACTGAGAGCATTCCCAAATGTCACAGGGGAACAAGTGGAAGCCCAAGGCCAAGGCAGAGGAGGAGCAAGAGGTCGCCAAGGCAGCTGTGTCACGGCCAGCTCCTCTGAGGGCAGGGTTAGCATGGCAGAGATGTGGAAAACTTTTGTCAACACGCCACAGCTAACTGCACCACCACCTGATACGCAACGTGTTAGCAGGAGGCAACATTTCACTAACATGGTGGAACAGTACGTGTGCACACCCCTCCACGTACTGACTGATGGTTCGGCCCCATTCAACTTCTGGGTCTCTAAATTGTCCACGTGGCCAGAGCTAGCCTTTTATGCCTTGGAGGTGCTGGCCTGCCCGGCAGCCAGCGTTTTGTCTGAACGTGTATTCAGCACGGCAGGGGGCGTCATTACAGACAAACGCAGCCGCCTGTCTACAGCCAATGTGGACAAGCTGACGTTCATAAAAATGAACCAGGCATGGATCCCACAGGACCTGTCCGTCCCTTGTCCAGATTAGACATTAACTACCTCCCCATAACCATATATTATTGGACTCCAGGGCACTTCCTCATTCAATCCTATTTTTATTTTCATTTTACCATTATATTGCGATGCTACCCAAAGTTGAATGAACCTCTCCTCTGCCTGTGTGCTAGGCCTAAATATATGCCAATGGACTGTTGCAGTGGTGGCTGACATGAAGCCTGATTCTCTGCTATGACATGCAGACTAATTCTCTGCTGACATGAAGCCAGA